>NC_037675.1:41092733-41198595 GCF_003255815.1 Theropithecus gelada | reverse complement strand
TAAGTACGATGTGGTGCTGAGAAGAATGTATATTCTGTTGATTTGGGGTGGAGAGTTCTATAGATGTCTATTAGGTCTGCTTGCTGCAGAGATGAGTTCAATTCCTGGATATCCTTGTTAACTTTCTGTCTCGTTGATCTGTCTAATGTTGACAGTGGAGTGTTGAAGTCTCCCATTATTATTGTATGGGAGTCTAAGTCTCTTTGTAAGTCTCTAAGGACTTGCTTTATGAATCTGGGTGCTCCTGTATTGGGTGCATATATATTTAGGATAGTTAGCTCTTCCTGTTGAATTGATCCCTTTACCATTATGTAATGGCCTTCTTTGTCTCTTTTGATCTTTGATGGTTTAAAGTCTGTTTTATCAGAGACTAGTATTGCAACCCCCGCTTTTTTTTGTTCTCCATTTGCTTGGTAAATCTTCCTCCATCCCTTTATTTTGAGCCTATGTATGTCTCTGCGTGTGAGATGGGTCTCCTGAATACAGCAGACTGATGGGTCTTGACTCTTTATCCAGTTTGCCAGTCTGTGTCTTTTCATTGGAGCATTTAGTCCATTTACATTTAAGGTTAATATTGTTATGTGTGAACTTGATCCTGCCATTATGATATTAACTGGTTATTTTGCTCATTAGTTGATGCAGTTTCTTCCTAGCCTCGATGGTCTTTACATTTTGGCATGTTTTTGAGATGGCTGGTACCGGTTGTTCCTTTCCATGTTGAGTGCTTCCTTCAGGGTCTCTTGTAAGGCAGGCCTAGTGGTGACAAAATCTCTAAGCATTTGCTTATCTGTAAAGGATTTTATTTCTCCTTCACTTATGAAACTTAGTTTGGCTGGATATGAAATTCTGGGTTTAAAATTCTTTTCTTTAAGAATGTTGAATATTGGCCCCCACTCTCTTCTGGCTTGGAGAGTTTCTGCCGAGAGATCTGCTGTGAGTCTGATGGGCTTCCCTTTGTGGGTAACCCGACCTTTCTCTCTGGCTGCCCTTAAGATTTTTTCCTTCATTTCAACTTTGGTGAATCTGGCAATTATGTGTCTTGGAGTTGCTCTTCTCGAGGAGTATCTTTGTGGCGTTCTCTGTATTTCCTGGATTTGAATGTTGGCCTGCCCTACTAGGTTGGGGAAGTTCTCCTGGATGATATCCTGAAGAGTGTTTTCCAACTTGGTTCCATTTTCCCCCTCACTTTCAGGCACCCCAATCAGACGTAGATTTGGTCTTTTTACATAATCCCATACTTCTTGCAGGCTTTGTTCATTTCTTTTTCTTCTTTTTTCTTTTGGTTTCTCTTCTCGCTTCATTTCATTCATTTGATCCTCAATCGCTGATACTCTTTCTTCCAGTTGATCGAGTCGGTTACTGAAGCTTGTGCATTTGTCACGTATTTCTCGTGTCATGGTTTTCATCTCTTTCATTTCGTTTATGACCTTCTCCGCATTAATTAGTCTAGCCGTCAATTCTTCCACTTTTTTTTCAAGATTTTTAGTTTCTTTGCGCTGGGTACGTAATTCCTCCTTTAGCTCTGAGAAATTTGATGGACTGAAGCCTTCTTCTCTCATCTCGTCAAAGTCATTCTCCGTCCAGCTTTGATCCGTTGCTGGCGATGAGCTGCGCTCCTTTGCCGGGGGAGATGCGCTCTTGTTTTTTGAATTTCCAGCTTTTCTGCCCTGCTTTTTCCCCATCTTTGTGGTTTTATCTGCCTCTGGTCTTTGATGATGGTGATGTACTGATGGGGTTTTGGTGTAGGTGTCCTTCCTGTTTGATAGTTTTCCTTCTAACAGTCAGGACCCTCAGCTGTAGGTCTGTTGGAGATTGCTTGAGGTCCACTCCAGACCCTGTTTGCCTGGGTAACAGCAGCAGAGGCTGCAGAAGATAGAATATTTCTGAACAGCAAGTGTACCTGTCTGATTCTTGCTTTGGAAGCTTCCTCTCAGGGGTGTACTCCACCCTGTGAGGTGTGGGGTGTCAGACTGCCCCTAGTGGGGGATGTCTCCCAGTTAGGCTACTCAGGGGTCAGGGACCCGCTTGAGCAGGGAGTCTGTCCCTTCTCAGATCTCAACCTCCGTGTTGGGAGATCCACTGCTCTCTTCAAAGCTGTCAGACAGAGTCGTTTGCGTCTGCAGAGGTGTCTGCTGCTTTGTTATTGTTTTCTGTGCCCTGCCCCCAGAGGTGGAGTCTACAGAGACAGGCAGGTTTCCTTGAGCTGCTGTGAGCTCCACCCAGTTCGAGCTTCCCAGCAGCTTTGTTTACCTACTTAAGCCTCAGCAATGGCGGGCGCCCCTCCCCCAGCCTCGCTGCTGCCTTGCCGGTAGATCACAGACTGCTGTAATAGCAATGAGGGAGGCTCCGTGGGTGTGGGACCCTCCCGGCCAGGTGTGGGATATGGTCTCCTGGTGTGCCTGTTTGCTCAAAGCGCAGTATTGGGGTGGGAGTTACCCGATTCTCCAGGTGTTGTGTGTCTCAGTTCCCCTGGCTAGGAAAAGGGATTCTCTTCCCCCTTGCGCTTCTCAGGTGAGGCAATGCCTCGCCCTGCTTCAGCTCTCGCTGGTCGGGCTGCAGCAGCTGACCAGTACCGATCGTCCGGCACTCCCCAGTGAGATGAACCCAGTACCTCAGTTGAAAATGCCGAAATCACCGGTCTTCTGTGTCGCTGGCGCTGGGAGTTGAAGACTGGAGCTGCTCCTATTCGGCCATCTTGCTCCGCCCCCCCTGGACATTTATTTTAATTGAGATTGCACAGTATATGGCCCTTTTTGACTGCCTTTAGAGTCATAACTTTAAACTAGCTTCACCATGCAAATTTCTCAATCATTTATTTCTAGACACAACTCCTCTTCTAAATTCCAGTACTGAATTGCCAAATACATATTCTACATAAATCCACACTTCAGTTTATCATACTTAAAGCAGAATTGTTGACTTTCTTTTCAACCAGCTGGTTTGCCTTTGTTCTTTATTTCTGTCAATGTACTTCAATTACAGATATAGACACTGTTTTTCTCTTCCAAACCTTGTACATACCATAACTTTATATATTCACTGCCTTGCATGTAGGTATTTGCTATATGCCTTTAGAATGAATGTATGATTCAATGACTGAATGCATCAGTTTATCTTCTCTTCACTCTCAAAAACTGTCCAAGCTGTCATTTCCTCAGGCCTGTTTCTAAGTTTATTTTTGCTGTAAAGCTATGGAACCTCCAATTTATTATTCTTACAATACCATTTTCCTATTTATCATATGCTTACTGAACTCCTGCTGGGGAAACAGATTTGTTCAATTCAAAGAATACAAGAGTTAATTGTCATAGGGTCAAACAATAAATGATTAATTGAACATTAATGATGCAACGATAAGGAAAAAAAAGATATAATGTCTTTCCTGATGAAGCTTATAATTGACTAGCAAAGAAGATATGTAATAATCACTGGTACAAATGCAAAGTTCTTACTGAGGGAAGCGCTAAAAGATTAGAATTACCAGGATACTGAATGATTTCATGGGGGTGATTGATTTTTATCATGGAGATCAAAAAGGCTACATTGAGACAGCAATGCTTGAGCTGAAATTTGAGAATAAATAAACTAAATAAACAGATACTTATGGAAAGTATGTTGGATGCAAAGGACTGAAGAGTGATGTGTGATTGGAACAAAGAAATTATGAGTTGTTAGAGATCATTTTGGTGGAGGTCTTACAAGTCATATAAAAAAGATTGCTTTTGTCCAAAGAAAAATGTGAAATCATTAAAAAATTTAAGTGTGGAAAGCAGGGCAACATGGTCACATTAGCACTTACAATATGGAGAACTAATTGTAGAAAGGCTAAAGTGAATGACTTAGACTATTCAACATATGGCATTATTCAGGCAAAACATCTTAATAACTTGCATAAGAATAGTAGTGATTTTGGTGGAGATGTAGAATAAGAAACAAGTTAAATATTTAAGTGGAAATTTTTAGCAGAATTTGTTAAAACACTGGATGAGGAGTGGCAAGGGAAACAGAGGAGGATGTTAGTATTGCTCCTGTGCTTTTGGCTTACGGACTGGATGGTGCCATTTTTAGTATTAGTAACCATGGAAAAAGTAGTATTGGGAGAGAAGGTAACGAGTTCAATTGTCATCTCCACATAGGTGGCTATATGTGAATCAGATCCCCAGGGGAATAGTGAGTGAAGAGTTGGAGGATGAGAAACCCTCGGACTGAAATGAAATAACATGCAAAGAAGCAAGAGAAAGGATGGATAGAGATCAAAAAAGGGTAATTTTTTAAATAAAAAAAGAAAGATTTTTAACATAGAAACCCAAGAAAAGAAGTTTCCCAGAAGGAGAAACTGGACATTATTTTCAAATGATTCTGGAATACTGAGATGTTACTGTAAATAGCCTCCAGGATAAGCAGCAGAGAGGCCACTGGTGACCTTATTGAATGATGTCCCAGGGCAGTGATGGACCAAAAACCCAGACTGCAATGGCTTGAGGAGGGAGTAAGACACACTGAGATAATGAAATTCTGAGATAATAAAAATGATTAATTATTAAAATATATGCAGATTTTAAAAGAAGAAGATAGGATAGTAGATATATGGGTTAGGTAGAAATTAAAAGAATTTTTTTCAGTTGTTACTTGATTCATAATGGCAACAGACATGAAACTTTTTTAATTAGTGGGGGAAAATTGTACTTAGAAAGGTTCAGTGTATAATATAAAGAAAGGATAGTGAGAATCCTGAAAGTGAAGATGGCGAGTGAAATGCAAAACACAAGTGCAGGACTTCACATTGCTTAAAATATTTTGTATAGCCATGGCTGTTAAGACACAGACTTATGGGTGCCTACTGTTGAATGTGTATCGAACATGAAAGTCTCATTTAGTGCAGAGGTTGTGATATACAAAATCAGGTAAATGTTTCCTCACTGAAGATAAAGGAGACCTCTGGATCATTCTAAGCATGGGAAAGCAGTCACCTATAGAAAAGTGATGCAGGAGATATACAATGTATATAATTTCTACTTTATGGGATGAGGTAAGCAGTAAAGAAGAGACAAAAGGGAAAGGGCCTACTAAGGAGCTGCATCAACTGACTGAAGACTTTTTCTGTTACTTTTGGTTTTTGTATATCTACGTGGACCACAACTTTCCACATTTATTAAGTTTACCATGTGTTAAATAGCTATAGGAGACCTATATTGCCAATTACGATTTTCTTAAATTGCAAATTAAATACCCATAAGAATATTCAATTGACATTGTGCTTCAGATTTCTTTCTTTCTATGGAGTTCTGAAAACCTAGAGAAGTGGAAGTAGAAATGATTTTAGAATTATTTCATTATCCCTTAGAATTTCTTTCTTAACAAGAATGTAGCAAAATTATATATTTATAGCAACTGAAATATTTACTACAAATCCATCAAGAGTATTCCACGTAAAACATTTAGAAACATTAGTTTCATATGCCCTACTCCTTACATTATATTGTGCATATGAGCCATTTATCTTCTAAAGTAACAGTTTCCTTCTCTTTATTAAAAAGGGTAAAATAAGTAATTAAAGTGAAAGTACCATTTTTTTTAAACTTAAACTTTTTGATAGATATGCCATACTTATATTGGATTCTGAAGTGGGAACAGGAATATGAAATACCTTAAAGTTAAGAAAATACAAGTAAAAATAACAAAATATAAATCTACCTTAAACATTACTCACATTTTTTGCACTATGACATGTTTTTACCAATACAAGTTCAAATGTAAAAGGAAGCTTCATTTTTTATGCCAAAAAAAGTAAGTAAACTGTACTATTTGCAAGAAGCCAGCAAGGCTGATGGAGCATCTAATGTGCTAATTAGCTGGCAGACCTTGTCTTCCCTAATGGCACATCTTTCCCCATTCAAAATAACCATGGCAAGATTGGAGCAAATCACATCTGTCCATTGTTAAGACTGTCATAATGTTCTTGCTAAAAAATGCCGTTACAAGTGTTACTGTATTTTCTGGACAGTTTATAAGGGCACAGTCCTGATATTTTTCTATCTAGTAGCTTCAAACTGCTTCATAACTGACTATTAGGGTAAAGTGAAAAGGGACATGAGCCAATCTACGTATAGCATGGCTGTTATAATCAGTCAAGTAGGAAGCAGGTTCAGATGCAATATATTCCTTCAAGCCTTCCTGGAAGTATGCCCAATTATTCCATAAAGTGACCTCAGCTAACTTTAATTCTCTCCATAAGTTGTAAAGTTAGTCATTTCAATCTTTTGGAAATTGTATAACCTAAAATAACATAATATCACATGTAATTTCTATTTCAGTCTTTGGATTCTTGTTTAATCTAAATTCTTGTTTAATCTAAAATGGCTTTGTAATAGTCTGTTTTCACACTGCTGTAAAGAACTACCTGAGACTGGGCAATTTATGAAGAAAAGAGGTTTAAGTGACTCACAGTTTCACAGGCTTAACAGAAAGCACAACTGGGAGGCCTCAGGAGACTTACAGTCATGGTGGAAAGTGAAGGGAAAGCCAGGGCCTTCTTCACATGGAGGGAGGACAGAGACAGAACCAAGGGGGAATTGCTACACACTTTTAAACTATCAGATCTCCTGAGAACTCACTAACACGAGAACAGCAGAGGGTGAATTCGCCCCCGTGATCCAATCACCTCCCGCCAGGGCCCTCCTTCAATATGATATGAGATTTGGGCAGGGACACAAATTCAAACCATTATCAGGCTTTATTATACTTATCATTAATCAATTCCCTTATAATTGACAGAGAACATTTTATTAGAGGTGATAATATGTTTAAATAGAGTGTGTATGGTTTGCTATTGAAAACAACATTTTACAGTGTCTCATACATCATAAAATCATAATTTCTTACAAGACTTGGGGACAACATAGATATCTATATAAAGCATGCAGCCCTTTATTATAATTTTTATAATTATATGATTATAATTGGTACTAAGACTATTGTTATACCTAAGTAAATTTTTATTACCTCTATTTCCAAACTCTTTTTGTAATTTTTGTTATTTCTTCTAAATAAAAAACAGGATATGTGCAAAATGTGCGGGTTTGTCACATAGGTATACATGTGCCATGGTGGTTTGCCACACCTATTGACCCATCCACTAAGTTCCCTCTCCTTGCCCCCCACCCCCCAACAGGCCCTAGTGTGTGTTGTTCCCCTTTCTGTATTCATGGATTCTCATTGTTCAACTCCCACTTATAAGTGAGAACATGCAGTGTTTGCTTTTCTGTTCCTGTGTTAGTTTGCTGAGGATGATGGCTTCCAGTTTCATCCATGCCCCTGAAAAGGACATGATCTCATTCATTTTTATGGCTACATAGTATTCCATGGCGTATATGTACCACATTTTCTTTATCCAGTCTATCATTGATGGGCATTTGGGTTAGTTCCATGTCTTTGCTATTGTGAATAGTGCTGCAATAAACATACATGTGCGTGGGTCTTTATAGTAGAATGATTTATATTATTTTGTGTGTATACCCAGTAATGGGATTGCTGGGTCAAATGGTATTTCTGGTTCTAGATCCTTGAGGAATTGCCATGTCTTCCACAATGATTAAACTAATCTACATTCCCACCAACAGTGTAAAAGCGTTCCTATTTCTCCAAAGTATCACCAGCATCTATTGTTTCTTGACTTTTTAATAATCGCCATTCTGCCTAGTATGAGATGGTATCTCATTGTGGTTTTGATTTGCATTTCTCTGATGATCAGTGATATTGAGCTTTCTTCATATGTTTTTGGCCGCATAAATATCTTCTTTTGAGAAGTGTCTGTTCATATCCTTTGCCCACTTTTTGATGTGGTTGTTTTTTTCTTGTAAATTTGTTTCAGTTCCTCATAAATTCTGGATATTAGATCTGTGTCAGATCTAATGACCAGATCTAATGTCAGATTGCAAAAATTTTCTCCCATTCTGTAGGTTGCCTGTTGCCTGTTAACTCTGATGATAGTTTCTTTTGCTGTGCAGAAGCTCTTTAGTTTAATTAGATTCCACTTGTCAATTTTTGCTTTTGTTGCAATTGCTTTTGGCATGTTCATCATGAAGTCTTTGCACATGCCTATGTCCTGAATGGTATTGCCTATGTTTTCTTCCAGGGTTTTTATGATTTTGGGTTTTACATTTAAGTCTTTAATCCATCTTGAGCTAAATTTTGTATAAGGTATAAGGAAGGGGTCTAATTTCAGTTTTCTCCACATGGCTAGCCAGTTTTCCCAGTACCATTTTTTTAATAGGCGATCTTTTCTCCTAGTGCTTGTTTTTGTCAGGTTTGTAGAAGATTAGATGGTGGTAGATGTGTGGTGTTATATCTGAGGTCTCTGCTCTGTTCCATTGGTTTGTGTATCTGTTTTGGTACCAGTACCATGCTATTTTGATTACTATTGCCTTGTAGCATAGTTTGAAGTCAGGTAGCGTGATGCCTCCACCTTTGTTCTTTTCCCTTACGATTGTCTTGGTTATATGGAATCTTCTTTGCTTGTACATGAAATTTAAAGTAGTTCTTTCTAATTTTTTGAAGAATGACAATGGTAGTGTGATGAGAATAGCTTTGAATCTATAAATTATTTTGGGCAGTATGGACATTTTCATGATATTGATTCTTCCTATCCATGAGGATGGAATGTTTTCTCCATTTCCTTATGTCCTCACTTAATTCCTTGAGCAGTGGTTTGTCTCCTTGAAGAAGTCCTTCACATCCCCTGTTAGCTGTATTCCTAGGTATTTTATTCTCTTTGTAGCAATTGTGAATGGCAGTTCATTAATAATTTGGCTCTCTGCTTGTCTATTGTTGGCGTAATATAATGCTTGTGATTTTTGCACATCGATTTCATATCCTGAGATTTTGCTAAAGTTGTTTATCAGTTTAAGGAGTTTTTGTGCTGAGATGATGGGGTTTTCTAAACATATAATCATGTTATCTGCAGAGATGACTTCCTCTCTTTCTATTTGAATACCTTTATTTCCTTGTCTTGCCTGACTGCCCTGACAGAACTTCCAATACTGTGTTGAATAGGAGTGGTGAGAGAGGGCATCCTTGTCTTCTACCAGTTTTCAAAGGGAATGCTTCCAGCTTTTGCCCATTTAATATGATATTGGCTGTGGGTTTGTCATAAATAGCTCTTATTATTTTGAGATATGTTCCCTCAATACCTAGCTTATTGAGAGTTTTTTAGTATGAAGGATGTTGAATTTTATCAAAGGCCTTTTCTGCATCTATTGAGATAATCATGTGATTTTTGTCTTTGGTTCTGTTTGTGTGATGGATTATGTTTACTGATTTGCATATGTTGAACCAGCCTTGCATCCCAGGGATGAAGCCAACTTGATCCTGGTGGATAAGTTCTCTGATGTGCTGCTGGATTTGGTTTGCCAGTATTTTATTGAGAATTTTCACATCTATGTTCATCAGGGTTATTGGCCTGAAGTTGTATTTTTTTGTTGTTGTGCCTCTTTCCAGTTTTGGTAATAGGATGATCCTGGCTTCATAAAATGAGTTAGAGAGGAGTCCCTCCTTTTCAATTGTTATATTTCCAAACTCTCTGACCTGCCCCAGCTTCACACTTTAGATGATAGTAACCAATTAGAAAGTCCAGAAACACAAAATATTGATTTTAATCTTTCCCAAAGTTTTTCTTCTGAAAGGTGTCCACATGTTTAAAAGAAAGAATTTATATTTATCAACTCATACAAAACATTGTCTCATCTAAAATTACACTCTTGGTAGCGAAGTTAACTGTACATTAATATCACCTTAATGCTCAGTCTGTTACTTTTCCATCATCCCAAGCACCACCAACTTTTATTCAGAAAGACAACCCATGTTCAGTCTAGAGTGTTCTTTTTTCCTTTGTCAGCCTGGCCAGCTGTTGCTCATCCTTCAAGGCCTTGCATAAATGTCAACATGATGCAGCTTGCCTCAAAACCTTCAGGGATAAAGAATTGCTTCCTCATCTGTATTTCTAAAGAACAGTATATTTCTTTCCAAGAACACATTTCTTCTACTTTGGAAACAGTCAACACTTAATGTTGTAACTATTAATATGATAGTGTGCTGAATTTTGTAACTTACCATCATTCTGCATTTCCTGTTATAACATAGGAAAGCATAGCATGACAAAATATAACCAAAGGTTTTAGTTTTCCAGTGCTGTGTAACAAATTACCACAAATTTGGTAGCTTAAAACAATAGTTATTTACACAATAGCTGTAGGTCAGAAATTCAGGCTCAGCATGGCTGCGCTCTCTCTTGAAGGTCTCGTCAAGCTGTAATCACATCCCTCATAGGCAGTTCATGGTACAGATGGTTGTTCCTTTAATGTTGGCAGCATCTTCTCTGTCTATTGTCTCCAACTTCTAGACCCCCTTTCAGAAGCCCATCTATTAGGTCAGGGTCACACAAGATAGTCTCCCTTTTGATTAAATCAGCTGATTAGAGAACTTAATTACATCTGCAAAATTATTTTTATCATATAACATAACATAATCATTAGAGAGATATCCCAACCTATCCACAGAAGAGAATAGTGACACTGGTCTGCCGAAGTGAGCATTTTCTCAGTGGTATTATTTAGAATTGCTGTTTTCATGGTGATATTACAAAGAAGAACATTTGTTAGTCAGTTTTAGCATTATTTTTAAAATTATCTAAAGACAATGCACAATCTTGACCGGGCGCCATACCTCACGCCTGTGATCCTAGCACTTTGGGAGGCTGAGGCGGGCGGATCATGAGGTCAGGAGTTCGAGACCAGGCTGGTCAACATAGTGAAACCCCATCTCTACTAAAAATACAAAAATTAGCCAGGCATGGTGTTAGGTGGCTGTAATCCCAGCTACTCAAGGGGCTGAAGCAGAGGAATTGCTTGAAATCTAAAGGCGGAGGTTGCAGTGAGCAAAGATCGCACCCCTGCACCACTCCATCCTGGGCAAAAGGGTGAAACTTTGTCTCAAAAAAAAAAAAAATGACAATGCACCCTCTAATTGCCTGCACTCTTCGTGGACTGCTCTGACTAGTCCCCAGTTTGGCATACTACCTGTGGTATCAAAAATTTACCTAGTGAGATTATTGATACAGCTTCGGAGATTTTTTTTCCCAGGCAAAATATCAAAAGTGCCAACTGGTTTATTTTATCTGCATATGGAAAAACACATATAGAGAAAGATGAGCTACAGAAAATAGAATTATTTATCTAAATTTAAAAGAAATGTAAGAAACAAGAACTTGCTTGTTTAAAATACAGACTGTTTATCATACCTGGTCTTTCCAGACAGTGAACTGTTCTCAAAATCAGAAATGGCATCTGGGCAAAGATTCAGAACTCCTTTGGTAAAGTGAATTTCATGTTGAGAAAGCCTCAGAAAGACCCTTTGTTAAGGCTGAGATGGGAAGATTGCTTGAATCCAGGAGTTTGAGACCAGTCTATGCAACACAGTGAGACCCTGTCTCTATAAAAAATTAAAAATCTTAGCCAGGTGTGATGGTGTGTGCCTGTGGTCCTAGCTACTTGGGAGGCTGAGGTGGGAGGATTGCTTGAGCCCAGGAGGTCAAGACCAGCCTGGGCAACATAGTGAGAACCTATCTCTATAAAAAATTAAGAATTTTAGCCAGGCATGGTGATGTGTGCCTGTGATCCTAGCTTCTCAGAAAGCTGACACGGGAGGATTTCTTGAGCCCAGGAGTTGGAGACTGCAGTAGGCTATGATTGCGCTACTGTACTCCTGCCTGGGTGACAGAGAGAGACCTTGTCTCACAAAAAGGAAGGAAAGAAAAGGAGAGGAGAGGAGAGGACAGGAGAGGAGGGGAGAGGAGAGGAGAGGAGAGGAGAGGAAAGGAGAAGAGAAGAGAGGGGAGGGGAGGAGAGGAGAGGAGGGGGGAGGGGAGGGGAGGGGAGGGGAGGGGAGGGGAGAGGGGAGAGAGGAAGCTGGTTGGTTGATTTAAGGCAGATCCTTATAGACCATCTCAACTAGAAAACAAAAATGACCTTAAGAATAACAAGGGCATGGCTCCTAGACCCTCTCAGCTAGATAAAATGTTTTCTAAATTTCTTAAGGGGGCTTTTTAGATTTTCTTGCCTAAGAATAAAAGTCTACCACAGCAAACTCACAGGTGACCAAGGTAGAGAAGGGATTGTGTCAGAATGAAATGTAGGTTTGAGTCTAGTCTACTGTAGCGGATTTACAATTTGATACATAAGAACAAACAAAATTAATAAGTGGACCAATTTGTACTTAAAGGAACTCAGAGTAAAACAAAGATGTTTCAGGTCCCTCCAACTTCTATGGAAAGGAAACAGACTGTGAAAGCTGCTCAGCTGTGAACATTGGCATTTCTTGTGAAAAATAATGATTCAGTCTGGAACCAAAACCCCAGTGGATAGAGCCAAGCTCTGAAGTAAGCAAATCCCAGAAACAGAACTGATCCCTAGTCAGCACATATTTCCTTCACCCAAAGCAGGGTGAATTACCACCTGAGCCCAACTGGATTTCAGAATTGCTATGGAACAAGGACTCCTATATTCCTTCTATTTTACATTTTTAATGGACATGTCTATGGCACTAATCATGTCCCACTATTCAATGCTGAGTGTGTGGGAAGCAGATACATTGTCTCTGAATTTACAGCATCTTATTTGAGGAGTCTCTTTCACATCTGGACCTGATTTAGATCATGAAATTCTATATTTAGGTCTGATCCCAATGATATAATGAGATGAAACTTTGGGAGTCTTGGGAGGGGCTCAGTATATTTTGTACTTGGGAGGGAAGAAAATCATTGGAATCCACAGAGGGGTACTGTGGAAGTTACTCTCCTAAGATGCCCACCCTCTGCCCCACCAATGAACACCTCCTGGCATATACTTTGCAATGTGGTGGACACCTTCCACATTGAATCTTAGCTGATGTATCTTCAGTAGATTAAGGCAGAAATTACACTTCATGATTTTCAATACTAGAGATAAAAACCTTGCAGCTTCAGTGTAGATCTCTCAGAATGCTTACCATTAGGACGCCCAATTTAAAAATCCCAATGCCATGCTATGAGAATATGAAATGCAAGCCACATAGAAAGGCCAAGTGCAGGTGTTCTTGTAAACCGTCCCTATTGAGTTCCCAGGCAACTGATAGCATCATCTGCCAGCCATGTAAACGAACTGTCAGTAAAGCTCAACAGATGCAGCCCCAGTCAAGAGCTGACTGACACCAAATGAAAGAACCAAAGCAAGAATTAACATCTGATCAGAGTCAACCCACAGAATCTGAATAATAAAGTGTCATTTTAAGCCAGAGGATAACACAATTTTTGTTCTTTAAAGGACTAGAAAATAAATATTTTCATCATTAAAAACTATATAAAATCTCTGTCACATATTCTTTGCTTTTTTAATTAAAAATTTTAAAAACTAAAAAGACCACAGGACACACAAAAACAGGACACAAACTAGATATGGCACATCAGCTATAATTTGTGAACCCCCATTTTAATCCACTAATATAGAGTGTTTGGTTACACAGCAAAAGATAAAGTCGTATGAAATAGTGTGCCAAAGAAATAGCATAGCACATATGTTTTTCCACAGCATCAGCTCCTGGGAAGTAGATAAAATGTCTTAAATATCTATGCAATCCCTTTGACTGGAGCAGAATGACTATTCTATAAATATTTTTTACCTACAATTCCTTTTAGTTATTAAATATGATTCAGTTATATTTTAGAATCTTCTTAAAATATTTTCAAAGATATTCTTTAAAATATTATATTCATAAAAAGTTCTTATGGAATACATGTGTAATATTTATGGAAATTGATAAAAAATGTTCTGCTACTGGGATTATTACCTATATGTTGATTGGCAGTATATTCGAATATACCCTAAGGAGGAGAAAGGCATATTTTAAACTAATATTTAGATTTTTCTCATTCTGCTTTATTCACTTAAGTCTTGATTGACTGCAAAAACATTCTAATTAAGCCATTATACTTGGTCAGACATTATTTGATGTAAGACCCCAATGTTATGTAAGATGACATAACAGTCAAACTAATTAAAATTTCTGGATAAACGTAGAATAAGTTCTCACGTGAAATTAAAGGCTGGTGCATAACAAACAATTGTGAAAAGAAAAACAAATAATTGTATTTGTAAATCCTAATGTCCTAAAGTAAATTGAGATAGAATTTTACAAGAAGCTGATTTCAAGAGCAATATTTTACATAGTGAGGCTAATGCTAACAAAATATTTAACATAAAATATGACTTTAACAGTTAATTTCAACACATCTTACCCAGAGGAACTTTGGAGCTCTGTTACTTATGGAACTTCCTTCTAGAAATCAATTATTGCTGTTTGCTGTTGATTGAAAATGACTCATGAATGGCATTTATTTTCAGAGGTGAACTATGATATTGCTAACACTCTTTTCACACTAATCAGTGTTGTCCTTAATAATAACTTCAAGAACTATTCTATTCTGCATGCATTACTGTCAGACTTAAGTAGGTTTTTCCAGCAATGGTCACCTCAATTACTTTACATTAAAAAAGCATTTTATGTATTTTTGATCTTCTAAGAATTTGGGATAGCCCTATAGTAAGAAATCATAGAAAGATTTGGGAAGATATTTTCATGTTTTCATCCTTAGTGCTTGCTGTAATCTTCAGTGACACCTTTGAAAGTAAAAGAGAATACTATTAATAATTATGTCAGGACAAGGGATGGAAGTTGGCCAGAGGACAGGGAGGAATAAAGGGAGAAAGGGAGGAGGGAAGAGGGAAGTGAAGGAAGAACAGAAAGAAGGAAAGGAGGGTGGGAGGGAAATGGGGGGAGGAGTGAGAGAGGTAAAAGGAAGGCACCTAGATTAGAAAAGAAGAAATAAAGCTGTCTTTATTAGCAGCTAACGTAATTCTTACAGAAAATCCTAAGGAACTAACAGACCCACACACACAACCAAAACTTATAATTGAGTTCAGCGATGTCTCAGGATGAAAAATTCATACACAAAAATCAGTCATCTTTCTACTTACTAGCAAAGATTAGGTAGAAAATGAGATTAACAAAACAATTATATCCATAATAGTATCAAGAAGAATAAAATATTTAGGAAAATCGTTAACAAAAAAGAACGTAAGACTTGAACATTCAAAGAAGCAAAAAAACACTGCAGTGAGAAAGTAGAGACCTAAGTAACTAAAGAGACATTCCACTGTCATGCGTCGAATGACTCTAATTTTTATCTAGCAATTCTCCTTCAAAACAATCTATTGATTCATCACAATCTGACGGATTTTTTTTGTTTTGCAGAATATGGTAAGGCTATTAAGAAAAAAAGACAAAATGACAGCAAACAAACAAAAGTTGATGAGAATGTGAAGAAATGTGAACCTTTATATATTGTTGGTAGGAATGTAAAATGGTACAGCTACTCTGGAAAACAGTTTGGCAATTTCTAAAAAATCTACACATAAACCTTCCATATGACTCAGCAATTCTTCCCCTAGGTATCTACCCAAAGGAAACTAAAACATGTCCACGCAAAAATTGCATACAAATGTTCATGGCAGAGTTACTCATGTGAACCAAAAACTAGAAATAACTTTATGTCCAACAATTGGCGAATGTATAAACAAAATATTATATTTCCACACAATGGAATATTATTTTGCAATAAAAAGGAGCAAACCAGCAAAACATAAATACATACTACCACATGGATGAACATAAGAAATACTATACCAATGGAAGGAATTTAAATACAGACAACTATATATTATATGGTTTCATCTTTATGAAACGTCTAAAAAGAGGCAAATCTAGTAAAAAGCAGATTAAGGTTACATAAGGCTGAGAATGAAAGCAGGCATTAACTGCAAACTGGATGATAGAATTTGGAGGCTGACAGACGTGTTCTATAATTTGTATGTGATGATGGTTGCATAATTCTATAAACTTACAAAAAATCATTAAATTGAACAATTAAAATGCATGAATTTTATGGTGTATAAATTAGTTGTCTCAATAAATAAGTCAAAACATACTAAACATCCATATTTTAATTTTACCAATATGGTAAAAAGGTGAATTCCTTCATTTCAGTCTAAGAAGGAAAAAAAAAGCTTTAAAATTAGTTCAACCACTGTGGAAGACAGTGTGGTGATTCCTCAAGGATCTAGAACCAGAAATACCATTTGACCCAGCAATCCCATTACTGTGTATATACCCAAAGGATTATAAATCATTCTACTATAAAGACACAAAGTTTTACATGCTGCACATGTGTGTTTATTGCAGCACTATTCACAATAGCAAAGTCTTGGAACCAACCCAAATGCCCATCAGTGATAGACTAGATAAAGAAAATGTGGTACATAAACACCATGGAATACTGTACAGTCATAAAAAAGGATGACTTCATGTCCTTTGCAGGGACACGGATGAAGCTGGAAAACAGCATTCTCAACAAACTAACACAGGAACAGAAAACCAAACACCGCGTGTTCTCACTCATAAGTAGGAACTGAACAATGAGAACACATGAAGACAGGGAGGGGAACAATACACACCAGGGCCTGTCAGGGGTGGGAGGCTAGGAGAGGGATATCATTAGGAGAAATAACTAACGTAGATGACAGGTTGATGGGTGCAGCAAACCACCATGGCACGTGTATACCTATGTAACAAATCTGCACAGTCTGCACATTTACCCCAGACTTAAAGTATAATAAAAAAAGTTATTTTTATTACACAGACATATTCTGTGAAACATTGTCAAAAATATATGTAGTATTTTTATTGCAACCATTTTCCAGTTAAAAATTTTTATTTTCCTTGAGTTGATATGCCCTACACACTAACAAATATAACAACCATATTATCAATACTAACCACAAAGTTTGTCATGAAGAAAAAATTTCTTATTTCTAGTTGTCTCTCTGTGAACAATATTCTGCAGATATCGAGATTTCAGAAATGTAACAGAAATTGTTTATGAGGCTCTGGAATTCTGGTGAAAAATACAATTTTCAGTTACTTCTTTCATTATTTTCAAACAATCTTTAAAACACTGGCAAGAATCAAATTCCTCGTGGAAGTTTAAAAATATTGTCATCTTTAAGTAAGATTAACAAGTTATAGAAGTTACAAATCATCTTTACCATTACAAGTTCTAAATAATATATATAAATATATATAATGTAAAATATTCACTCAGTGAAATAAAGAAAACGTAAAAAGAACATAAACTGAATAATTTTATATAATTTTTAATGAGTCCTTCAGATTAAAAATGTACCATAGTAAGTTATAATCTCTTTTGTGGCTCTTAAACTGTTTTGTACCATTAGGCCTTATACTCCAGAAAGTATAGAACTAATGTACATTATATATTCATATAAAAACAAAATGTTTCTTCAATCTGCAAGGCTTCGAATAGTCCCTGAAATGCATCCACTAACAGAATAAGATCCACTGATATAATGTGAATTGATGCTTGAGTATTTTAAAGAGTAAATCCCGCACATCAGAAGTGGCACGTAGCACGAAACAAACAAACAAAAAAAAATTAAAAGCAAACTCTTTATTTTAGACATATTCAGTCAGGAATAATAGCCTTTGATGTACTGAATGTGCTTAACTTCAGAAAGAACTTATATAGAATCCTGGTGCCAGTACTTGACGGTCTTCAATAATAATCTGATACAGGTGTTTTGACTTGAGTCATTCAGAAGTTTGGCTATTTTTGAAAATTTACAATTCTGCCATGTCAAAAAACAACAATAAAAAATTAATGTGGTGATTAAGACAAGAAGCAAGTTGTTTGAACTGTAGTATATTTAAAACCACCAAAAAAGTTATCAATAGTATATATCTGATTAATTACATTTTATAATCCAAAACAAATACCTTATCAAAGTTCCTGAAAACTAATCAACTGAAAAAATCATGTTTCAAGGGTTAGTGAATGTAATTCATATTGAAATAAACATATGGTAGCAGAAGCCACAAATATTATCATGTATAGAGAGTAATAAAAGTTTTGTATTTTTACCTACCAATTAGTGATTTTTTATATAAAACGTCATTTTACATTTTTCAAAGCCCTATCTAAAAGTCTGTGATAGAACAGTGGTAACATCTGCAGGATATATACCTCATGAGTAATTTACAAAAAAAGTAAAACCAATATTTGAAACCTGATAGGACTTCATTTATCAACACAGGGGACTAATCAATCTTAGAAGGACTTATATTTGCATATTTTGGTAGGGTTGCATGAACACTTATGAAGAAATGCAAGTAAACCCACATGATTTATTATTAAAACTTTTCATGCATTTCTTATTCTGAAAACAAGTAAGTAAAGAAACAATCATTCTGTCAACTTTGTTCAACTTAAAGTTTCATCTTTCCTCTTCCAGATCTTCAGAAGTAGTCTGTACAGTGATCAAGTTAAATATAGCAACATGATGACATAATCCATACTTCCATTTCCAGCTTATTAGTAAAGTATGGATAAAGATAGAGTCAAAAGTTCAAAACAACCCTAAAACTCATGTCAGAGTTTATATCAAAAATCTATGAGACATTTCCCTTAATTATAAAGCTCAAGAAATGTGATTTAAAAACACAACTGATTCAATTACTTAGCTACCTAAATCCATTCCCAACCCCCTTTCTCCTTTGTTGTCTCTGACTAAAGAGAAATGAAAACAAATACTCGCTTTTCCAGCCTCCCTTGCAGCTAGGAATGACCATATGCCCAAATATTATAATATGTAGACAGACATCTACAGGACAGGGAGAGTTCTGAGAGACATTTTGCATTTCTGATTGAAAATAAATAAAAAGAACAGTTGAAGCTTGAAAAAAAAAACCACACAAGTGTTGACTCATTCTATAAATTCACAGAAACATAATAAGCCTGTTGACTGTCACCCTATTTTCCTAATTTTCCAAAACATAAGTCTCAGTAGGAAAAGTATGGGTGGGAAATGGGACAAATCAGTGGGGAAAAGATAAGAAGAAAATCCAATTGTAATATATGATAAGGATTGTGATTCATAGAGTCACAGCATTGGGTTCAGAATAATATCCCATTTCACGCAAGCAGACATGCAATAAATGAACAGATATTAGACATTAGGAATTTGTTTTAAGATACACAAATATATATATTTCCTGAGTATAGGTAGGTCTGAGAAAAGGTGTCATCCAACTTTTGACAAGATCATGGTATCAGGAGTGAATCAAATGCAACCTAGTTACTAACGAAGTGTAGAACAGGCCTAGAAAATATTTCAAGAAGCAGAAAAACTACCACAGAAATCAGAAAATGTAGCACAGATAACAGAAAAAAAAATTGCAAAACTATTGGGACCAGATGTGGTGGCTAAAGCTTGTAATCGCAGCACTTTGGGAGACTGAGGCAGGAGAATCATTTGAGGGCAGGAGTTCAAGACCAGCCTGGGCAACATAATGAGATCCTGTCTCTGAAAGAAAAAAAAAAAAAAAAAGAATAAATTAGCCAGGCATGGTGGTGTATAAATGTAGTCCACTAGGAAGGCTGAGGCAGGAGGATTGCTTGAGGCCAGGAATTTGAGGATTCAGTGAACTCTGACCATGCCACTGCACCCATCCCGGGTGACAGAGAGAGAGACACTATCTCTTAAAGGTGGGGGGGAGAGAGAGAGAGAGGGAGAGAGAAGGGAATAAAAAATAAAAGAAAAAAGAGAAGAAAAGAAAAATATTAGGCATCCCAGAAAGCAAGAAAGCCTGCATTAATGAAATAAGAACAAGTAAGAAGAATGGAACAGACTGCAAATTATAGAGGATAGAATTTTTATGCAAAAGGATGATAAAAGAAGGATTAAAGAAAAGTATAAATAGGATAATTAAAATGAATTTTGTAAGGCTTGCTTCCAGCCTACTTGAAAGTTCATAAATTAGATTTCCTCCACTACCTTAGAAAATTAAAAAACAAAAAAACAAGACACATGAAACAACGATGTTCAAACATTAGACAATAAGTAGCTAAGGATTGTAAGCCCTGTAAAAAAGCAAATTAAGAAGAGAAACCCTCAAATTATACCAGTTTATTACCCAAAGCCACTTACCAGTTCCCAAAAAAGGTGGGAGGAACTCACATTGAGAACCTGGTGGTCCCTTTGAACTGAGGAAACAAAGATTAGATTTTGAGAGATCGAAGTATCTAGACAGAATACATGCTACAGAGTACCAAAAAATAGGGAGCTGTACAGACAGAGATAGATGGAGGTCTTCAGAGTTTCCTTAGGTTTTTATGTGAGTGTGATGTGTACAACCAAAAGCAGAAACTATATAATCTGGGGAAACAACTACCAAAATAGGGAGACATAAAAATTTCCAAAGCGTACACAAGGTGAGGCCTCATAAGACATGAGGAATAAATTTCACAGAAGTCTATCATCTTCATAGTAGGGTTTTGTTTTTGGTTTTGGTTTTTTTTTTTTTTTTTTTTTTTTTTTTGGATTTGGGCAGTTTTTCTTATTAGGATCACAATGGTTTCAGACATCTCAGCATCTGATATGTCCATCTAGAGCGGGGGTCCTCAACCTCCGGGCTACAGACCCATATCAGTTCCTGGCCTGTAAGGAACCGGGTGGCACGGCAGGAGGCAAGCGAGCATTAACCCCTGAACTCCGCCTTGTGTGAGATCAGTGGCATTAGATTCTTCCAGAAGCGTGAACCCTATTGTGAACTGCACATGCGAGGGATCCAGGCTGCACACTCTTTATGAGAATCTAACTAATGTCTGATTAGTTCATGACGATCTGAGGTGGGACAGTTTTATCCCCAAAATCATCTCCCCAACCCCTAGTCCATAGAAAAATTGTCTTTCATGAATCCAGTCCCTGGTGTCAAAAAGTTTGGGGACCACTGCTCTGGAGGGATTTCTTCATCTTTGGGAACAGCACCTTGGCTAGTCCCACAGGATTTGAGAATATATTGAAGACTCTTATAAAAAACATTATAGTTTGAGTAGAAAAATAGAAGAACCACAATGTGTGATTTAGACTAAGGGCACCTACAATGCCTTCACGCCCACCACCAAAAGCAGTGGTGACAGTTTTCCATACTTCTTCACAAGTTCCTCTTCATGATCCTTAATTCATGTATGTGTGTGTGTGTGTGTGTGTTTCTGATCCTTCAATCTCCCCCTTTCATACATGTATTTCCCCAGTTTCCTGCAATTGTATATAAGGTTTAATCCCAATCATAAATCCCTTAGTCTAAATCACACATAGTAGGGTTTAATTACACTAAGTGCCAAGAGCAAAGACTTCAAAGCAGACCACAATTAATCCAAGTAACTTAACTGCATACAAAAACAATATACAAAATTATTAAAAACATAATAAAATCCTTCACATATAAGATGAAAATCACAATGCCTTGGATCTGATCAAATGTTACAAAGCATGCAAAATATCGGAAATCATGATCCATAATTAGTAGAAGAAAAGTCAAGTCGTGATGAAAACAGAGCCACAAATGACTAAGATAACAGTATGAGCAGGCAAGGATGTTAAAACAACTATTGTAAATATTCCTCACATGTTTAAGAATGTAATAAAAAATAATCATAATGAGTGGGAAAATAGAAGATATTTTAAAAGATCCAAGTGGAGGACCTAGAGATTAAAAATTTAATATCTGGAATGAAAAATATATTGGCTGGATTAACAACAGATCAGAAACTACAGAAGAAAATAAAATCAGTAAACTTGAAGCAATCGAAATAGAAACTATACAAAATGAAGCATGGAAGAAAAAAGGCTTTAAACAAAAACCCAGAGACTGAGTAGCCAATAATAAGCAGTACAATTTGAGCCACGGGAGAATGAAAGACAAAAAGTATTTGAAGAAATGATAGCAAAAACTTCCAAGTTTATAAAAACTATAAGCCTACAGATTCCAAAGCAGGATAAATACAAAATAAAATACAACAAGGCTCCCTATAATCAGACTGCTAAAAGCCAAAGCCAAGGAAAAAAAATCAAAACAAACAGGGAAAAATTATTACATAGAACAGAATCAAGATAAGGATGATCACAGATTTCTTTTCAGAAATAACTCAAGCTTTAAGATAATGAATGATATCTTTAATGTTCTGAATTTTTGTAAAACCTTATTTACCTAAAATTTTCTATTCAGAGAAAACATCTTGCAAAAATGAATAGGAAACATTTTTCAGGCATTAACAAAGCTGATAATATTTGTTTTCAGAACACATTAGAATTCATGTTAAGAAAAGTTTTTAAATTATGTATTTATTTAGTGAGACAAGGTTTCTGTCACCCAAGCTGGAGCACAGTGGCACCATCATAGCTCACTACAGCTTTGAATTACTGGGTTCAAGCCATTCTCCTGCCTTGGCCTTCCAAAGTGCTGACATTAGAGATATGAGCCAATGTGCCCAGCCAAGATAAGTTTTTAAAGCAGAAGTATGTTGACATTAGATGACAATGTGAATATTCAGTGTAAAGGAGAGCAAAAAATATATATAAATATGTTAATAAATGTTAATAAATTCTAATTTTAAATTTACTTAAAACCTAATGTAAATGACGAGTTCATGGGTGCAGCACACCAACATGGCACATGTATACATATGTAACAAACCTGCACATTGTGCACATGTACCCTAGAACTTAAAGTATAATAATAAAATATATATATATATAACTGACAGCTAAAGCAAAAATAATAATACTGAATTATGTAGTTTTTAATTTATGTGAAAGAAAAATTCATGGCAGCAGAACACAAGTATAACGGAATAAATAGAATACTGTTGTAAGTTTCTTATAACATACAGAAGTGAATTTGATCCTGTCATCATGATGCTAGCTGATTATTTTGCAGATTAGTTGATGCAGTTTCTTCATAGTGCCAATGGGCTTTACAATTTGGTATGTTTTTGCAGTGGCCGATACTGGTTTTTCCTTTCCATATTTAGTGTTTCCTTCAGGAGCTCTTGTAAGGCAGGCCTTGTGGTGACAAAAATCTCTCAGCATTTGCTTGTCTGGAAAGGATTTTATTTCTCCTTCACTTATGAAGCTTAGTTCGGCTAGATATGAAATTCTGTGTTGAAACTTCTTTTGTTTAAGAATGTTGAATATGGCCCTGACTCCCTTCTGGCTTGTAGGATTTCTGCAGAGAGATCCCCTGTTAGTCCGATGGACTTCCCTTGGTGGGTAACCCAACCTTTCTGTCTGGCTGCCCTTAAGATTTTTTCCTTCATTTCAACCTTGGTGAATCTGATGATTATGTTGCTTGGGGTTGTTCCTCTATATTTTTGTGGTGTTCTCTGTATTTCCTGAATATGAATGTTGGCCTATCTTGCTAGGTTGGGGAAGTTCTCTTGGATAATATCCTGAAGAGTGTTTTCCAACTTGATTCCATTCTCCCTATCACTTTCAGGTACACCAATCAAACATAGGTTTGGTCTTTTCACATAGCCCCGTATTTCTTGGAGGCTTTGTTCATTGCTTTTCATTCTTTTTTCTCTAATCTTGCCTTCACACTTTATTTCATTAAGTTGACCTTCAATCTCTGATATCCTTTCTTCTGCTTGCTCAATTCAGCTATTGATACTTGTATATGCTTCATGAAGTTCTCTTGCTGTGTTTTTCGGCTCCATCAGGTCATTTATGTTCTCTAAACTGGTGATTCTAGTTAGAAATTCCTCTAACCTTTTTTCAAGGTTCTTAGCTTCCTTGCATTGGGTCAGAACATACTCCTTTAGCTCAGAGGAGTTTGTTATTTCTCACATTCTGAAGCCGACTTCTGTCAATTCATCAGACTCATTCTCCAGCCGCTTTTGTTCCCTGGCTGGTGAGGAGTTGTGATCTTTTAGAGAAGAGGCATCCTGGTTTTTGGAATTGTCAGCCTTTTTGCACTAGTTTTTCCTCATCTTTGTGGATTTATCTACTTTTGGTCTTTGATGTTGGTGACCTTCGGATGGGGTTTCTGTGTGGAAGTCTTTTTTTGTTAATGTTGATGCTACTCCTTTCTGTTTGTTAGTTTTCCTTCTAACAGTCAGGCCCCTCTGCTGCAGGTCTGCTGGAGTTTGCAAGAGGTCTACTCCAGACCCTGTTTGCCTGAGTATCACCAGAAGAGGCTGCAAAATAGCAAAGATTTCTGCCTGTTCCTTCTTCTGGAAGCTTCATGCCAGAGGGGCACCCACAAGATGCCAGCAGGAGCTCTCCTGTATGATGTGTCTGCCACACATAACAATATTAACCTTAAATGTAAATGGGCATTAGCCCATTAAAAGACACAGACTGGCAAAAAGAGTCAAGACCCATCGGTGTGCTGTATTCAGTTGACCCATCTCATGTGCAAAGACACACATAGGTTCAAAATAAAGTGATGAAGGAATATTTACCAGACAAATGGAAAGCAAAAAAAGCAGGGGTTGCAATCCCAGTCTCTGATAAAACAGACTTTAAACCAATAAAGATTTTTTAAAAAGACAAAGAAGGGCATTACATAATGGTAAAGGGATCAATGCAACAAGAAAAGCTATCTTAAATATATATGCACCCAATACAGGAGCACCCAGATTCATAAAACAAGTTCTTAGAGACCTACAAAGAAACATAAACTCCCACACAATAATAGTGGGAGACTTTAACACCCCACTGTCAATATCATATGGATCAATGAGACAGAAAATCAAATAGGGTATTCAGAATTTGAACTCAGCTCTGGACCAAGTGGACCTAATAGATATCTACAGAACTCTCCACCCCAACTCAACAGAATATACATTATTCTCAGCACCACATCACGCTTATTCTTAAATTGACCCCATAATCAGAAGTAAACCACTCCTCAGCAAAGGCAAAAGAATGGAAATCATAACAAACAGTCCTTCAGACCACAGTGCAATCAAATTAGAACTCAGGATTAAGAAACTCAGTCAAATAGACCCAATAAAAAATGATTAACAGGATTATCACCACTGATTCCACAGACATATAAACTACTATTAGAGAATACTATAAACATCTCTATGTAAATAAATTAGAAAATCTAGAAGAAATGGATAAATTCCTGGACACATATACCCTCCCAAGACTAAATCATGAAGAAGTCGAATCCTTGAATAGACCAGTAACAAGTTCTGAAATTGAGGCAATAATTAATAGCCCACAAACCAAAAAAAAAAAAAAAAAAGCCCAGGACCAGATAGACTCACAGCCAAATTCTGCCAGAGGTACAAAGAGGACCTGGTACCATTCCTTCTGAAACTATTCCAAACAAAAGAAAAAGAGGGAGTCCTCCCTAACTCATTTTATGAAGCCAGCATCATACTGATACCAAAACCTCACAGAGACACAACAAAAAAAGAAAATTTCAGGCCGATATCCCTGATGAACATTGATATGGAAATCCTCAATAAAATACTAGCAAACCAAATCCATCAGCACATCAAAAAGCTTATCGATGACGATCAAGTTGGCTTCATCCCTGGGATGCAAGACTGGTTCAAAATACACAAATCAATAAACGTAATCCATCACATAAACAGAACCAATCACGAAAACCAGATGGTTATCTCAATAGATGTAGAAAAGGCCTTTGATAAAAATCAACACCCTTAACGCTAAAAACTCTCAATAACCTAGGTATTGATGGAACGTATCTCAAAATAATAAGAGCTATTTATGACAAACCCACAGCCAATATCATACTGAATGGGCAAAAGCTGAAAGCATTACCTTTGAAAACCAGCACAAGACAAAGATGCCCTCTCTTACCTATTCAACATAGTATTGGAAGTTCTGGCCAGGGCAATCAAACAAGAAAAAATATAAAGGGTATTCAAATAGGAAGAGAGGAAGTCAAATTGTCTCTGTTTGCAGATGACATGATTGTATATTTAGTAAACCCCATTGTCTCAGTCCAACATCTCCTTAAGCTGCTAAGCTACTTCAGCAAAGTCTCAAGATACAAAATCAATGTGCAAATATAACAAGTATTCCTATACACCAACAATAGAGAAACAGAGAACCAAATCATGAGTGAACTCCCATTCATAATTGCTACAAAGAGAATAAAATTCCTAGGAATACAACTTACAAGGCATGTGAAGGAACTTATCAAGGAGAACCACAAACCACTGCTCAAGGAAATAAGAGAGAACACAAACAAATGGAACAACTTTTCATGCTCATGGATAGGAAGAATCAGTTTTGTGAACATGACCATACTGCCCAAAGTAATTTTTAGATTCAATGCTATCTCCATCACGCTACCATTGACTTTGTTCACAGAATTAGAAAAAACTACTTTAAATTTCAAATGGAACCAACACAGAGCCTGTATAGCCAAGACAATCCTAAGCAAAAAGAACAAAGCTGGAAGCACCACACTACCTGACTTGAAACTATACTACAAGGCTACAGTAACCAAAACAGCATGGTACTGGTACCAAAACAAACATATAAACCAG
Source organism: Theropithecus gelada (assembly GCF_003255815.1). Classification (NCBI taxonomy): domain Eukaryota; kingdom Metazoa; phylum Chordata; class Mammalia; order Primates; family Cercopithecidae; genus Theropithecus; species Theropithecus gelada. Next base: position 41,172,059 of record NC_037675.1, on the reverse strand, counting down.
TGAAACAGAACAGAGGCCTCAGAAATAAAGCCACACATCTACAACCATCTGGTCTTTAATACACCTGACCAAAACAAGCAATGGGGACAGGATTCCCTATTTAATAAATGGTTCTGGGAAAACTGGCTAGCTACATGCGGAAAACTAAAACTGGACACCTTCCTTATACCTTATACAAAAATTAACTCAAGATGGATTAAATACTTAAATGTAAGACTCAAAACTATAAAAAACGTAGAGGAAAACCTAGGCAATACTGTTCAGGACATAGACATGGGCAAAGACTTCATGACTAAAACAGTGAAAGCAATGGCAACAAAAGCCAAAATTGACAAATGGGATCTAATTAAACTAAAGAGCTTCTGCACAGCAAAAGACACTATCATCAGAATAAACAGGCAAGCTACAGAATGGGAGAAAAATTTTGCAATCTATCTATCTGACAAAGGGCTAATATCCAGAATCTGCAAAGAACTTAAACAAATTTACAAGAAAAAAACGACTCCATCAAAAAGTGGATGAAGGATATGAACAGACACTTCTCAAAAGAAGATAATTATGCGGCCGACAAACATATGAAAAAAAGCTCATCATCACTGATCATTAGAGAAATGCAAATCAAAACAACAATGAGATACCATCTCGTGCCAGTTAGAATGGCAATCATTAAAAAGTCAGGAAACAACAGATGCTAGAGAGGATGTGGAGAAATACGAACGCTTTTACACTAGTGGTGGGAGTGTAAATTAGTTCAACCATTGTGAAAGACAGTGTGGGGATTCCTTAACAATCTACAACCAGAAATACCATCTGACCTAGCAATCCCATTACTGGGTATATACCCGAAGGATTATAAATCATTCTACTATAAACACACATAGACATGTATGTTCATCGCAGCACTGTTCACAGTAGCAAAGATTTGGAACCAACTCAAATGCCCATCAATGATAGACTGGACAAAGAAAATGTGGCACATAAACACCATGGAATACTATGCAGCCATAAAGAAGGATGAGTTCATGTCCTTTACAGGGACATGGATGAAGCTGGAAACCATCATTCTCAGCAAACTAACACAGGAACAGAAAACCAAACACCACATGTTCTCACTCATAAATGGGAGCTAAACAATGAGAACACATGGACACAGGGAGGAGAACATCACACACTGAGGCCTCTTGAGGGGCGGGGGGCTAGGGGAGGGATAGCATTAATAGAAATACCTAAGGTAGATGACGGGTTGATGGGTGCAGCAAACCACCATGGCACATTTATACCTATGTATCAAACCTGCACATTCTGTACATGTATCCCAGAACTTAAAGTATTATATATACATATATATATATGTGTGTGTGTATACATATGTATATATAAATACATGTGTATATATGTATATATAAATATATATGTGTGTGTATATACGTGTGTGTGTGTATATATACATGTATACACAGAAGTGGTGTTATCTCAAGGTAGCCTGTGATAAGTTAAAAATTGATAGCAAAAATTCTAGAACAAACTCTGAAGAATTAGTTTTTTAATAACAGAGTTTAAATGTAACATTAATATTAATCAAAATGAAGGCAAGAAACTCAATCATATCAATAATTACATTAAATGCAAGTGATCTAAACACTTCCAAAAATGACAGGTTGTCAGATTTTATAAAGAACACAACCAGGCCCGGCGCAGTGACTCACGCCTGTAATCCCAGCACTTTGGGAGTCCCAGGCAGGTGGATCCCGAGGTCAGGAGTTCAAGACCAGCCTGGCCAACATAGTGAAATCCCATCTCTACTAAAAATACAAAAACAAAACACAAAAAATTAGTCAGGTGTGGTAGCAGGCACCTATAATTCTAGCTACTTGGGAGGCTGAGGCAGAAGTGTTGCTTGAACCTGGGAGGTGAAGGTTACAATGAACCAAGATCATGCCACTGCACACCAGCCCAGGTGACAGTGCAAGACCCCATCATCTAAAAAAAAAAAAAAAAAAAAGCAAAACCAAACTACATGCAAGTATACAAGTAACTCACTTTAATTATGAAGTCAAAAAAGGAAAAACAAAATAGAAAGGTGTAAAGAGATGTGTTAGACTAACACTAAATAAAAGAAGACTGACTGTTTTACTATCAGATCAAATAGATTTCAGAGCAAAGAATATTACCATAGATAATGAGACAAATTAATTACTGGTTAGAAAGTTAATGCATCAATAACACATGACAATATTTAATGTGTGTGCACCCAATATCAGAGCTTCAAAATACAGGAAGCAAAACTGGACAGAAATAACAGGGAAAAATAAGTAGAATTACAATTGAATATTTTGACACTTCTCTCTTCATAATTGACAGAAGAAATAGAGATGTGGTATAACTGAACAACCCTATTAAGCAAATTAACCTGACTGACATAGAACACACCACAGGGCACAGCATAGCACTCTCAAATTTACCCAATACATTATGGTCAGATCTATGTTTCTTATGCATATAAATAAAGTTTAGACCCTCTAGCGGTATTCAAGACTATTTTCAGTAGAATTATCTACATGCTTCATTAACTTTACATCACTCTCATCCTTGTTCTACATTGCCATTCCTAGACTATCTAGTGATCTAACTTTGTGGCCCTACTGAAGTCATGAGTACATATGCAGGGTGTGCAGGTTTGTTACATAGGTAAACGTGTGCCATGGTGATTTGATGCACAGATCAACCCATCACCTAGGTATTAAACTCAGCATCCACTAGTTATTCTTTTTGATGCTCTCCCTCCCTCACCAAAAAGGCTCCAGTATGTGCTGTCCCCTCACCAAGTGTCCATGTGTTCTCATCACTCAGCTCCCCCTTATAAATGAGAACATGCGGTGTTTGGTTTTCCGTTTCTGCATTCTTTTGCTGAGGATAATAGCTTCCAGCTCCATCCATGTCCCTGCAAAGGAAATGATCTCATTCCTTTTTATGCTGCGTAATGTTCCATGGTGTATGTGTATCACATTTTCTTTATCCAGTCTATCATTGATGGCCATTTGGGTTGATTCCTCATCTTTGTTATTAAGAATAGTGCTGCAATGAACATATTGCGTGCATGTATCTTTATAACAGAATAATTTATATTCTTTTTGGTGTATACCCAGTAATAGGACTGCTGGGTTAAATGATATTTCTTCTTCTAGATCTTTGAGGAATCACCACACTGTCTTCCACAATGGTTGAACTAATTTACATTCCCGCCAACCATATAAAACTGTTCCTTTTTCTGCTCAACATTGCCAACATCTGTTGTCTCTTGATTTATTCATAATTGCCATTCTGACTAGCATGAGATGGTATCTCATTTTGGTCTTGATTTGCATTTCTCTAGTGATAGTGAGGTTGAGCTTTTTTTTATATGTTTGTTGGCTGCATGAATGTCTTCTTTTGAGAAGTGTCTGTTCACATCCTTTGCCCATATTTTAATGGGGCTCTTTTTTCCCTGTAAATTTAAGTTCATTGTAGACTCTGGATATTAGACCCTTGTCAGATGGATAGATTGCCAAAATTTTCTCCCATTCTGTAGGTTGTCTGTTCACTCTGATGATAATAGTTTATTTTGCTTTGCAGAATCTCTTGAATTAGATCCCATTTGTCAATTTGTGCTTTTGTTGTAATTGCTTTTGGTGTTTTTGTCAGGAAATCTTTGTCCATGTCTATTCCCTGAATGGTATTGCCTAGATGGTATTCTAGGGTTTTTATAGTTTTGAGTTCTACATTTAAGTCTTAATCCATCTTGAGTTAATTTTTGTATAAGGTGTAAGGAAGGCCTCCAGTTTCTATTTTCTGGACATGGCTAGCCAGCTCTCCCAGCACCATTCATTAAATAGGAAATTTGTTCCCCATTGCTTGTTTTTGTCAGAAGATCAGATGGTTGCAACGTGGTCCTTTTTCTGAGTTCTCTATTCTGTTTCATTGGTCTACGTGTCTATTATTGTACCAGTACCAAGCTTGTTTTGGTACTACAGCCTTGTAGTATAGTTTGAAGTTGGGTAGCATGACACCTCCAGCTTTGTTCTTTTTGCTTAAAAGTGCTTTAGCTATATGGCCTCATTTTTTTGTTCCGTTTGAATTTTAAAATCTTTTTTTTCTAATTCTATAAAAATAGTCAGTGGTGGTCTAATAGGAAAAGCATTAAATCTATAAATTACTTTGGGCAGTATGACCATTTTCATAATATTGATTCTTCCCTATCTATGAGCATGGAATATGTTCCCATTTGTTTGTTTCCTCTCTGATTTTCTTGAGCTGTGGTTTGTAGCTTTCCTTGAAGAAGTCATTCACTTCCCTTGTTAGCTGTATTCCTAGCTATTTTATTCTCTTTGAAGCAAATGTGATGGGAGTTCATTCATTATTTGGCTCTCTGCATACCTGTTGTTGGTGTATAGGAATACTAGCAATTTTTGCACATTAATTTCATATCCTGAAACTTTGCTGAAGTTGTATATTAGCTTAAGAAGCTTTTGGGCTGAGATGACGGGGTTTTCTAGATATAGAATCATGTCATCTGCAAACAGAGACAATTTGACTTCCTCTCTTACTATTTGAATATGCTTTATTTATTTTTCTTGCCTGATTGCCCTGGCTAGGACTGCCAATACCATGTTGAATAGGAGTGGTGAGAGGAGGTATCCTTGTCTTGTGCCGGTTTTCAAAGGGAATGCTTCCAGCTTTCACTCATTCAGTATATTGGCTGTGAGTTTGTCATCACTGGCTCTTATTATTTTGAGGTATGTTCCTTAAATACCTAATTTATCAAGAGTTTTTAACATGAAGCATTATTGCATTTTGTCAAAGGCCTTTTTGGTGTCTATTGACATAATCATGTGGTTTTTGTCTTTAGTTCTGTTTATGTGATGAATTACATTTATTGATTTGCATGTATTAAATCAACCTTACATCCCAGGAGTGAAGCTGACTTGATTTTGGTGGATAAACCTTTTGATGTGCTGCTGGATTCAGTTTGCTAGTATTTTATTGAGGATTTTTGCATCGATGTTCATCAGGGACACTGGCCTGTATCTCTGCCAGGTTTTAGTATCAGGATGATGCTGGTCTCATAAAATGAGTTAGGGAGGAGTCTCTCCTTTTCAATTGTTTAGAATACTTTCAGTAGAAATGGTACCAGCTCCTCTTCAATAAAAGCAGCGGTTGCATTTCTAGTTTCTGACAAAACAGACTTTAACCCAAAGACATTAAAGTAAAAAAAAAAAAAAAAAAGAGAGAGAGAGAGAGGAAGAAGAAGGGCCTTACACAATGGTAAAGGATTTAATTCAACAAGAACTAACATTCCTAAATATATATGTGCTTAATATAGGAGCACCCAGATTCATAAAGAAAGTTCTTAGAGACTTACAAAGAGACTTACACTCTCACACAATAATAGTGGGAGACTTTAACACCCCACTGACAATATTAGACAGGTAATCAAGACAGAAAATTAACAAAGATATTCAGGATCTGATCTCAGCTCTGTATCAAGTGGAGCTGATAGACTTCTACTGAACCCTCTACCCAGATACAACAGCATATACATTCTTCTCATCACCACATGACACTTATTCTAAAATTGATCACATATGTAGAAGTAAAACACTCCTCAGCAAATCAAAAGAACTGAAATCATAACAGTCTCTCAGATTACAGCACAATCAAATTGGAACTCAAGATTAAGAAGCACACCCAAAGCCACACAACTACATGGAACTTGAACAACCTGCTCCTAACTGACTCCTGGGTAAATAATGAAATTAAGGCAGACCCTCTTTGAAACTCATATGAATAAAGAGACAACATACCAAAATCTCTGGGATACAGCTAATGCAGTGTTAAGAGAGAAATTTATAGCACTAAATGCCCACATCAACAAGCTAGAAATATCTTACATTGACAATCTAACGTCACTACTAAAAGAACTAGAGAACCAAGATAAAGCAAACCCCAAAGCTAGCAGAAGGAAGAAATAACCAAGATCAGAAAAGACCTGAAGGAGATAGAGACACACACAAAAAAACCTTCAAAGAATCTATGAATCAAGGAGCTGAGTTTTTTTGAAAAATTAATAAAATAGACCACTAGCTAGACTAATACAGAAGAGAGAAGAATCAAATAGATACAATCAGAAATGATAAGGTTGATGTCACCACTGATCCCACAGAAATACAACCATCAGAGAATATTATAAACACCTATATGAAAATAAGCTAGAAAATCAAGAAGAAATTGATAAATTCCTGGATGCATACACCCTCCCAAGACTGAACCAGGAAGAAACTGAATCCCTAAATAGACCAATAACTAGTTCTAAAATTGAGGCAATAATAAATAGCCCACCAACCCCCCCCCAAAAAGCCTAGGATTACACAGATTTACTGCCGAATTCTACCAGAGGTACAAAGAGGAGCTGGTACCATATCTACTAAATCTCTCCAATATATGTATTTAAAACAATCTGCATATAAATAGACCTGCACACTTCAAGCCATGTTGTTCAGGGTCAGCTGTACTTTTCTATATCCATAGAAATACCATATATTTTGTTGCATTTGAATTCTACTTTAAGAGACTTGCTTATTTCTTCTTTAATTTTTAGTTACCTGAATGACCAGATTATGATGAACCTTTTATTCCTTCAGATTCTTGGAAATATTCCCGTGCATAGTAAAAGTACAATCAAATTTTAAGTGAGTCGAAATATTAATGCTGAAAATGTTGCTAAACCATCTTTTATGTCATCGTTAGGATGATCTTCTAACTGAATAATCATCTGGAGCAATGAAAGATATCCAAAATTTAATTATGAATTAATTTAAAAATTAGCATGGTTCTAAAAATAAGAAAATACGAAAGACTTCAGCAAGTATAAATGTCTATAGAGTTTGCTGGAAAATACATTTCCGTATTTTGAAAGTCAAAGAAACAAAAGACCCTAAGTCCTGTGAAAAACTGACATGATCTATGAGTAGACAAAAATTACATAATTAATCTACAGTTTGCATGAAAATAGGTGACCACCCCCATGTGGCAGCTACTTTAAAGAATGACTTCAATAAGAATCCTGTTTTCATACTTGATATCTTAACATTTTCTCCAGAAAATTAAGAGTCTATGCTAAATTATATGGGCAAAATAATGTAACCACTTCTTTTAAGCATCTGTCAACCAAGAAAAACTTATAAATTAAAATTAACTTATATTTATGTATAATTAAGTATAAAATATTTACAGAATTAAAACAATAATATCTTAAAACATATATACACATTTTTGTTCATTTCTAATGTTCAAGGAATTTTTGAAAATTAGAGTAAACTTTAATAATGCTAATTTAAAATGTATACTTGAATAAATGCTTCACATTTGTGATTTAAGTTGAAACAGAACCAATTTTATCTATTACAATATTAAGTGAATATAAATTTTACTATAAGTTTTATATGTTAGGTTTATAAGAATTATTTAGTTTATTAAAGAGTTTATCAATCAGGAAATTAAAATATTTAAAGGAAAATTAAATATATCACATTTATACATGATATTTAAGTTATTCAAAATTCTAAAGAACAAATACTAAGTCTCTTAATGGGGCCAAACATTACTCAACCACCTTTGGCAGTGATTAAAACAGTATGTTGCTTTTTAGAATCGGATAAAAAAAATTTTCAAACTTAAAGCTTAAGAGCTAGGTTTTTGTTTAAAACTTTAATAATTAAATTTTAAGTTATGAAAACAAAATTAATTTCTAAATTATTTACATGTAAAAACCACCCTCAAGGACACACGCATACACATACACAAACACACACACACAGTCTCGCTATTAATATTTCATTAAAGATATGTAAATGCAGTCCACTAAAGATGAGAAGATTTACTCAAGGTCACAGATTTATTCAGCATTGAAGTTATATGTGAAACTTAGACCTCTGGAAGTCTACATCAGTGCTCTAGTGAACTAATTTCAGCAAAGTCTAAGTAACAAGTACAGCAATTTTAATGAGCTACCTCATTAATCATAACAATGTCTCTAAATGAAGTTATAGAATAAGGATTTAAAATTATATAATATGTGGTTATACAAACTTAACTCTCTAAACAAACACCTCCTTAACTTCCATGCATGACAACTTTTCTTGGCTTGCTTCAAATAAGGGAACCAGTTATTAAGGAAAAAAAAGCAGTCATTATATTAAGAACAATTTTTCAGAACAAGAGGCACCAGTTGAACAAATTATTTAATAAACAATTAAACAATTTAGAGCTACACCATAAAAAATGGCCAAGATGACAGAAGCAGTTCACCTGAAGGGAAGCAGACTGTCTGCAAGTGCTTGAAAATTAATTTCAAGGAGCCTCTGTTTTCTACATCCACAAAGCTCAGAGTTAAAGGAAAACAGTTTATTCTAGAAGATAGATACTTTATATTAGATACAGAAAGAAATATATATATATATAATGCTTACTATAAGTGTGATTAATAAAATTACTATTGTTAAAGATCATAAAAGTTTCATCACAGGGATTTTTAACAGGAAAACAATCATCTATTTTGAAAACTGAAGGTAAAACTTTATTTGCCTGCAAAAAAGTGAGCTGCCTAACATTTCATATCAGAGTGAAATCTCTTCTGCCCAAAAGAAATAGGATACATAAGAACTTTTAAAGCTCACCAAAGCTTACAAAGAATGTTAATTATTATATGGAGATTAATAGGAATGGCATGAGAAATGGAACATTTTTATTTTAATCAACGTAAATTGATACTATTGAATAAAAGAAAACTTAGATCTTATATATGACAGGTAAAATGAACACAGTTTTTACTTATACACTTGCTTATTAAATGCATAACTTATATTTTTCTTACTTTAATAATTTAAATGGTCTCTCTTTAGTTACTTATATTTTTTGACAGGATGAACAGGCCCCACCGCTGAGAAAACCAATGAGTATCTAGATACTTTTGCTTTACGCATTTGAAAAATATCTTGAAAATAATTTTAGATTTGTGATCTCATTCCATTGTGTATTTAGTTTTTCATTTCCACTGACATGCCTTTTTATCATAATTCCATTGAATAATGTCACACTTTGGAAGGCAGAAGTTTCCCTGTGATCTGCCATCTTTAATACCTCATAGGACCTATTCAGGGATAACCTACTAATTGTGCAGAGAATGTTTATGCTCAATGAGTTCCTCCAAGTGCAGTCATTCAGAGCACTAAATACTTTGGGTGATTATCATGAATAGACTTTCTTCCAAAAAATGAAAGACTAGCATCTTTCAGGTGAGTAGACACTAGTCTACGCGTATACTAGAATTTTGTTTGCTTGTCTATTTGGCAATTTATATATGCAACTTAAAAATATGACATGGACTAAATGTTAACTCTAACCTATGAGTAATTAAATACCAAATATTTCAAAAAATTAGAAATAACCAATTTATAACACTTGAATAATTGCACCATTTACAAATTATCTGTCAGTCTTCACACTCCTGCCAGTTATCAAAATTCAAAGTACATGAACTAAAAATCTTTCTGATTATCTGGTGAAGTTAAAATGCTACAAATATCAATCTATAGAATGACTTCTATCCAGAGCTGCAAGAATGTTTAAGTCTCTCCTCTTTCCATCATAAAGTTGCCTATTTAACAGTTGGTAACTCTTGAATGCAGTGTTGAGTCTCGATTTCTGTCTGCCTGCAATCAGAGTGTACCACAGGGTAGCCTGGTAAAAGTAATCCTTTTGTGGCTCATTTTCTTTTCTCTCTGACTTTTATTACATCGTTTGCTACTAATAGTCTTGGTTTCTTCGTCTATTTTTCTCTGAATTATGCTTGTTTCTCATTAAGCAGCAGCTGGGAGCCTATGAGTAACAAAACGGACTATTATACCAGCAGAACAAAGTTATCTCTCTCAAAAATGCTGCTTTTGACTCTAGAAAATGGCAAATAAATGCTACAGATATTCAAATCTTATGTAGAATTCAATATAGACTGTCTATCTATTCAAATCTGAAGTGTTTTCAAAGAAGTGTATCAGCAATATCAAATATAAAACCCTCTGAACGTTTTGCTCACTCAATAAATATTTCCTTTTTATGAGGCATGGTCTTAATTCTAAGCTAGAAGAAACAACAAGCAAAAGCAAACACATGAAATGAAGAGGATTATGGAACAATATTGGTAGGAGGAAACAAAAATGCATTCATTAGAGATGTTAAACCGGAGAGGTTTATATCAAGTTGCTTCTTAACACTCAGCTCTTCTCATTTTATGTGCAGTTGGTTAGGCCATTAAAACTGAGTAAAGCACAAGCCTACATTTCCTGTGTTAAGAAATATCAAACAGTTAGTAAAAATAAATAAATAAATAAGATCATCATTGTTTCAAACCAAGAAGTTATGAGAAGACAAAAAAGCTGCCCTGAAAAGAACATTCATTCATACAAAATCTCTATTCTTTCTCATGAGTGTGGATTTCACAATCTGCTGTCATAGTTTCATGTCTTTTGTTCAGTTTCTGTTTTATTAATATGCATATGCACTGTCTTCAAAACTAGATTGTAAGCTTTTTGAGGGATTGCAGAGCCAACTACAGATTTGAATTTAATTTTATTTTTTCTCAAGATGTAGTCAAAGACATGTAGAAGTAACATTTTTGATTTAAAAAATTCCTGCATATTAAATAGTGAATTGTTCTAAAGTACACATTTTAGAAACACATTTTGTATACAGGCCAAATAACAATTTCCGTATGTGCCAGCTTCTAAGACTCCCAAAATAGTAGGAATTAGATTATGTTAACTGTTACTGATGCATTCTGTTCTTCTATACTTTTGTAACTACACTCCTCATAATATATTGTCAGAAATTACATTTAAAAAACCAATTATTTTAAATTATTTACTGCAAAAGCAAAATAGCTCTGAGCAAGTATAATATTTATTTATTTATTTATTTATTTTTTTATTTTTTTTTTTTTTTTGAGACGGAGTCTTGCTCTGTCACCCAGGCTGGAGTGCAGTGGCCAGATCTCGGCTCACTGCAAGCTCCGCCTCCCGGGTTCACGCCATTCTCCTGCCTCAGCCTCCCGAGTAGCTGGGACTACAGGTGCCCGCCACCTCGCCCGGCTAGTTTTTTGTATTTTTTAGTAGAGACGGGGTTTCACCGTGTTAGCCAGGATGGTCTCGATCTCCTGACCTCGTGATCCACCCGTCTCGGCCTCCCAAAGTGCTGGGATTACAGGCTTGAGCCACCGCACCCGGCCGCAAGTATAATATTTATAACTGATACAATTTGTTCAAGAAGGAATGGCATGTTTTTCCTGTCACCACCAAGGGGGCTCTTGTTCTAAACCCTTATCACCTCTTGTTCTAAACAGAGGACAGAGAGGTTCAAACAAGTGGCTGGGCTGTAAGATCACCAGCAATTTTCCTAAGGGGTGCTAGTTTTAGCTTGCCATCCACTTAGCAGAAATAGTCGTCTACATAACATGATATTTCTAAACAATCAATTGTTTTATATACTGCTTACTTCGTGTAAATTTATTCTGTTGAACATTTATAGGCATTTTGAACAAGAACTATCACAATCCACATGTCAGACTTGACAATATTCACAAAATTAGCCTGCTTCCTCTCATTCACTTCCATTAGATTAAAATTAAGAAAAACATAAGAAAATGGAAACAAAATCAAGCACTTTCATGTTAATCCTTAGAAATATTACTTAAAACAAATGTTTCTTAATTTACACTATTTCTCATGACATGTAATCATGAAATGTATCAGAATTGAGAGGCATTGCTTTCTTGCCCTTTCTTGCCTTACTAAATTAATATAAAATACCACATTATATTTTCTATATTTCCTATTACCTACACATACATGTTCCATCAGAACTGACTTTCGGTAGTTCTCTGTTTCAGAAAGTATCACAACCCCAGTGGAATGTGCAACAGAGTAAAGTGTTTCTCGAGAGGGCAGAACCCAGGGCATTCAAAATTTGGTATCTTCGAAATGTCTAAAGGCAGACATTCTCTTCTCATTCATTAGCATTCTATCATCATAACTACTGAATGACTAGCAGTGTTATTTTCCCAAACTCATTACATAAAAAAGCCAAATTTTCTCAGGCATGGCAATTAAGTGAGACTACATTAGCACATAAACCTAATGCACGAACTGGCATGTTCATGTGGATCTCCAAATAGCATCTACACCTGTTTCTCAGTGTGTGAAATAATTACCTTTGCCTCCAACTCATTTTAATTTAGAAGAAGACTCATGAAGTAATTTATTTTCTTTGAAAAAGTTCTAGATTATCAAGGCACTGACTTCCATTGAATACATCAGATGTGTTTGATTTTTAAAACAAGATCTTCAATGTAATTGCAATCTCACTGGCTTCTAGACCAGGGAGGAAATGCAGAGACAGGAGGAACATGGAGAAGGAGATAATATTTTACTTCAAGAGAGGACTTCCAAAACTATGTCAAAAAGCTTTCCAAGAAAATGGATGTGAATTTACTGCCTGAATAAGTCTGACCTCATCCATCACCTTCCAATGAATGATAGATCGTTTAATGCATGGTGTTTGCTTTTTCTATGTTCCCATATTTGACACTTAAAGGAGACAGAAAAAACACAGAAACCCTTCAAAGGCTAACCTTTCACTACAGCAATTGCTTCTGAATTATATGTGAGTGACAGAAAGAAAGCTTAGAAGACCACTTTCTGAAAAATGTGTGGCATTTGATAAAGAAACCAGATCATAAGGTGCTTCACTTCCTTCAGATAAATTCTAAATCATTGGTGTCATCTACACAACACATTGAATTAAGTAACACAATTACATCTGAAAAGTATTCTACAACAGGGATCAGTTTTTAAAAAACGGCTGTAGGAAGTTATTCTGTATTAGTAAAATGCCCAAATAAATGCCAATGCAATGGTAATACAAACTCTATGGAATTGCCACAAGTGATTTTTTTAAGATACAATGGTAGCTTCATAAATATGCGTGTTGCTATAAGAATTTGACCTTTAATATTTTTAAGTCTGCAGTTTAGTTTCTACTATAAATGGTCCCAATGGTGCTTTTCTCAGTAGTCAAATTTCCTTCAGACTTTTTAAAAAATTCATAAATTCATGCATTTTCTTACTTATTTTTATTTTTAAAATAAATGTTTATATTTGAGGTATACAACATGATCTTATAGGATACATGCAGATAAGAATGATTAATATGGTGAAGCATGTTAACATATGTACCATCTCACATAATTATTTGTGTGACAAGAGTAGCTAAAATCTACTTCTTTAACAAAAATTCCCAATACAGTGCAATTTCATTAACTTTAGTACTTATGCTATACATGAGATGTCTAAACTTGTTCATTCTCTGTATCTGCTAATTTATATCCTTTGACATCTCTCCAGTTCCTCTCCTTCCTATACCCTCCCATGGTAACAAGCTTTTTATCTGCTATTGCGTATTTGAGCTGTTTTTTTAATACCAAACATACATGAGATCATACAATACTATTTTTATCTGTATCTGGCTTATTTCATGTAGCATAATGTCCTTCAGGTCCATCCATGTTGTGGCAAATGTTCATTTCCAGGAGCAGGTTGCTTAATTTAATAAATGTATACATTCTCCAAAGTTCCTCCTGTTATTAAGTTTTATTCCATTCTGGTCAAAAAAGATACTTGATATAATTTCAATGTTTTCAAATTTGTCAGGACTTGTTTTGGAACCTAAGTTTTAGTCTATTCTGGACAATGTTCTGTGTGCTGTTAAGAAAAATATGTATTGTGCACCTGTTGAATAGAATCTTCTGTAAACATCTGTTAAATCTTTTTGGTATAGAGTGTGGTTTAATGCCAGTGTTTCTTTGTTGATTTTCTGTCTCGATGAAAATGATGCATTGAAGTTCATTACTTTTATTGCATGGCAAGCGATCTCTCCCTTTAGGTCTATTAATATTTATTACATATACTTTATCTATTTGGGTATTCCAGTTTGGGATTCATATTATTTTATTCTCTTGCTGTATTGACTTCTTTATCATTATATAATGGCCTTCTTTGTCTTTTCTATCATTCTTAACAATGCCTATTTTTAATAAGTATAACTATTACTTTTGGTTTAATAAGTATAACTCTTACTTTTTGCTACTCTTTTTTGGTTTCCATGACCACAGAATATATTTTTCATCTCTTCATTTTCAGTCTATGTGCATCTTTATAAATGAAGTGAGTTACTTGTACACAACATATAGTTGGTTCTAGTTTTTTCATCCAGTCACTCTGTCTTATAATTGTATAATTTAATCCATTTAAATGTAAGGTTATTATTGGTAGTTAATGGTTTCCTATGGCCTTTTCGTTACTTATTTTCTGGTTGATTTGTAGCTGCTTCTTTTTCTTTTGTTCCCTCATTTACAGTCTTTCTTCGTGATTATTGCCCCAGGAACTTTTTTTTTATCCCATGTTATTTATTTTTAGAGTATCTATTATAGGTTTTTGCTTTGTGGTTACCATGAGGCTTACCAGTAAAACATTTTATAGTTACAGCAGGTTATTTTAAACAGATAATAACTTAAAACTGAGAAGAAAATGAAGGTAACAAAAAAAGACTCTACGCTTTAACACTATCCCACCTCCACATTTTGATGTTTGGTGTTTCAATTTAAATTTTTTACAATGCCTATCTGTTAATTATTGTTGTTATTATTGATTTTTAAAGATTGTCTTTTAGTCTTTATACTTAAGATTCAAGTGGTTTACTTACCACAATTACAGTATTAGAGTATTTTGAATTTTTTTTCTTTTATTTGTGAGTTTAGTATCTTCAGGTGTTTTCTTGTTACACATTAGCATCCATTTCTTTCAGACTGAGCAACTTTCTGTAGCATTTTTTTGACAGACAATTTTGGTGTTAATCAATTCCTTCAGCTTTTGTTGTCTGGGAATGTCTTTATCTCACCTTTGTAGTTGAAGGATAGCTTTACTGAAACAGTATTATGGGGTTGACAGATTGTTTTTTTCCTTCAGCACTTTAAATATAGCATACAACTCTTTCTTGGCCTGCAAGAACCTGTTAAGAAATCTGATAAAAGTTGTACTGAGGTTCCATTGAATGTGTTGTTTCTTTTCTCTTGCTACTTTCTTCTCCGGTCTTCATTTTGTCTTTGATTTTTGTTAATTTAATTATAAGAGGTCTTGGGGAATCTCTCTTTGGATTAAAATTGATCGGTAACCTCTGAGATTTCTGTACCTGATGGGGTCCTCTTTCTCCAGATTTGTGAAATTTGTATCCATTTTCTTAAATATGCTTTCTATGACATTTTATCTCTTGTCTCCTATGATAACTACCCTTATGCAAAGAAATATGGTGCCACATAATTATCATATGCCAATTTCATCACTCTTTTTAAATTCTCTCTTCTTTTCACTCCTTTGATTGGGTAATTTCATATGCTTTATCTTCAAGCTCACTAATTATTTTCTCTGGCCAAGTTTACTGTTAAAGCTTTCTAATGTGTTTTTATTTGTACAGTTATTATGATACTTATTTCTGGATTTCTTTATGTTTTTATAATTGTTTATATTTCTATGTCAAATTTATCATTTTGTTTCTAGATTAAGAATTTCATTTAGTTTTCTATTCATATTTTCTTATGATTCCCTAAACTTCTTTAGAGAAGATTATTCTGTGTTCTCTATCCAACATTTCAAAGATCTTTAATTTTTCTGGATTTGTTGCTGGAGCTTTATTCCTTTTGGTGGTGTTATATTTCCCGGAATTTCCACAGTTCTTAACTTACTTATGTTGATACCTGTGCATTTCACGAAATAGCCCCCTCTTCCAATTTTTGCCATTGCATTTCAGTGGTGCTAGAACTTTACTATTTAGTTTCAGAATTTAAATTCTGATTTGTTATTTCTACTCATCCTGGAGAGAACCATAGTGAGCACTGAAACTAAAACACCACACGGAAATTAACTCATTGTCCTACCATTGTTGCCTGGCCTGCAGAAGACTTATAGTGAGTGCCATGAACATCGCCCCAGAACTATATTTTTTCCCTGCTATTACTTCCTAATCTGGGAAGGACTTCAGCAAAACTCATCACAAATTTTTAGTTGTCTCTGGGATAGCGGGAGGCTCTGCATGAGCACCTGGGCTTTGTGCAAATTCAGCCAGGAATTCAGACCTTTTCATGTATTATACCCCCAGCAGCAATATGGCAGTGGTCAGTCTATTCAGTGTGGCACCTCCACTTATCAGACTGCTGAGTAACCATCAAGATCTACAGATCAGTTGCTTCAATCAGTGCTTTGCTCTTTATTCCCAATTTACCCCAGGTAGTTCAGCCCTCCTGACACCTCCAACAGTTCCTGTGGGATTAAACCCAGGTTGGCTTTCCCGTAAAGATTCTCTGGTTAGTGAGGAGATCAAATGTTCGACTTCAGTTTTCTCCTCTCCCCTCAGAACCCATCTGTCTAAGAAAATTATCTGTGAGTGGCAATGTGCTCGCTTGCATAAAGGGAAAGCACAGTCTGAAATCACAATTTCTTTTGCCAGTCACGGCTTCACTCAATTCTGTAGACGCAGAGGGTTTCTCTGCTTCTCCCTTGAATTCTAGTAAAGTCAGTGTGGTATTCTTGTCTTTAAATAGTTTCAAGTTTAATTTTTGTCAGAAGAGGGATGGCAGGGTATCTTCAACTCTGCCATCTTACTGATGTCACTGTCAGTTTATCTTTTTTTTTGACCCATTGGTTGTTCAGAAGCATGCTGTTTAATGTCTACATGTTCATGAATTTCCAAGATTTCTTCTGTAACTGATTTCTAGTTTCATATTGTATAGTGAGAAACAATACTAGTTATAATTTAAATCTTGTTGACTCTATTAAGTCTTGTTTCTTGGCCTAACATAAGCTCTATCCTGGTTAACATTCCATGTGTGCTAGAAAATAATGCATATTCTGCTGCTATTGGTTGAAAAGTTCTATATATATTTGTTAGGTCTACTTGGTCTAAATGGTATATAACTCAACTATTTCCTTGTTTACTTTCTGTTGGGTTGATCTATCCATTGTTAAAAGTGACCCTTATTGTTGTTGTATTGCTATTATTTCTTCCTTCATGTCCATTGATATTTGTTTTATATATTTTGCTGCTTCAATGTCGGGTGCATATATATTTATAATAATTATATCCTTCTGATGAACTGATCTCTTTATCATTGAATTATGGCCACCTTTATCTCTTGTGACAGTTTCTTTCATGAAGCTCTTTAAGTATAGCAACCCCTGCTCTCTTTTGGTTATTATTTGTATAGAATATCCTCTTCTATCCCTTCGCTTTCAGTCTATGTGTGTTATTAAAGTCAAAATGGGTCTCTTATAGGCAGCTTAGAATTGATTGTTATTTTGTTCCACTCAGTGACTCTACCTCCTTTGATTGAAGAGTTTAATCATTTACATTTAAGATTATTATTGATAAATAATTACTTACTCCTACCATTTTGTTCTTTTGTTTGTTTCTTTTATAACCCCTTTGTTCCATTTTTCACTCTTACTGTTCACCTTTGTGGTTTGGTGATTTTCTTCAGTGCTGAGCTTTGATTCCTTTCTTTCTTATTTGTTTATCTGTTGTAATTGTTTGCTGTGAAGCTACTATGTAGCTTACATAAAACAATGTATAGTTATAACAGACTATCTTAAGCTGACAACAACTTAACTTTGGTCATGTGTAAGTCCTCTAGCCTTTTGCCCTCACCCCAACATTTCATAACATTTCATACTTCTCTTGTCACAGTTTACACCTTTATATATATAGTGTATTTCTTAACAACTTATTGTAGATAGTTATTTTGACCATTTTAACTTTTAACCTCATACTAGAGATTTTAAAGATTTACACACCACTATTACAGTAATTGAATATTCTGAATTCTACAAATTTACCTGTATTAGTGAATTTTAGACTTTTATTTGTTTTCATAATAGTAATTATTGCTCTTTTGCTTACAATTAAAGCACATCCTTAAGTATTCCTTATAAAGTTGGTTGGTGGTGATGAATTCCCTCAACTTTTGCTTGTCTCGGAAATACTTTATTTCTCCTTCATTTCTGAAGAACAGCTTTGCTGGGTATAGTATTGTATTCTTTGCTGACAGTTTTTTTCGTTTTGAATTTGAATATATAATCCCATTTTCTCCTGCACTGCAAGATTCCGGCAAAAAATCTGCTGGAAGTCTAATAAAGAACTTTTTGTATATCATGTCAAGCTTTCCCTTGCTGCTTTAAAAATTCTACTTTTGACATTTTTGTTACAATGTGCCTTGATGAGGACCTCTTTGGATTAAACATGTTTGATGATCTTTGAGCTTCATAAATCTGAATGTTCATATTTGTCCCAAGACCTGGAAAATTTTCCAGAATTGTTTTATCAAATAAGTTTTCTGTGCCTTTTAACATCTCTTCTCCCTTTAGAATTTCCTTAATGAAAGTATTTCATTAAGGGAAGATTTTTTTTCTATAATTGATTACTAGTTTCATATTGTATGGTCAGAAACAATACTAGTTATAATTTCAATCTTGTTGAATCTCTTTAAGACTTGTCTCATGGCCTAACATATGTTCTATCTTGGTGAACATTCAACGTGTGCTGGAAAATAATGTATATTCTGCTGCTATTGGTTGAAAAGTATTTTATTAAGGGAATTCTAGAGGGTGGAGAGATGGCAAAGGCTTTCTTTTTTTCTTTCATTTTTTTTCCTCTCATTGGGTTATTTGTAAAAATCTGTCTTTAAATTCAGAAATTCTTCTCTACTTGTTCTAGTCTGCCATTGACACTCTCAATTGCATTTTTTAATTTCAAAAATTGAGTTCTCCAGTTCTCAGATTTCTGTTTTTTCTTTTTGTTGTTGTTGTTATATTTCTTTGTCGAATTTCTTATTTAGATCATGGTTTGTTTTTCTACATTCATTGGATTATCTATCTGTATTCTCTTCTATCTTGCTTGGTTTCTTTAAGATCGTTATTTTGAACTCTTTTACAGGCAATTTAAACATTTCCATTTCTTTGGGGCTCAGTTACTGGAGATTTATTCTCTTCCTTCGATGGTGTCATGTTTCCTTTCTATGTTTTTTTATGTCCCTGAGGGGAGAGGGCACTGCATACGGAAGACTCTGGCTCCTGAAGTTGTTGGACACAGCAATTATGGGACACAGCACTGGACCAGGAGCACTGGCAGCAAGGACCTAGGTATGGTGAGGCACAGCTGTGGCTTGGGCTCTGGGGCGGGGAGGGGGGGTGGTGGGGGCAGGGAGCAGCGCAATGTTGGCTTTCCTCCACAGGGAGGTGGTATGCTCAGCAGCTAAGACTCCAGAAGGCTATTCTAAATTTTGAGAGACAGGGTGCTGAAGCTGTTCTGCCCAGAGGGCAGGGTGATACAGATCAGTCAAAGGTATGTTTCCTTGGGGGTGCTGGATGCCACACAGGCTCAAGGACTGTGGCTGTGGCTGCTCCCCTAGTCAAAGCTCCATTTCCCTGGGGGTGGGGCAGTGGGTTGCTTCATATGCTGAGGGGACATTGCTGACTCAGGCACAGTTTCTCTCTTGAGCTAGACGCGTTGTTTCTTGGGAGACAGAGTGTCATGTGGGATTGGACATCAGGGTCATGGCTGTTCTGCTGGGTCTAGGGCTCTAAGTAGCTGGAGACTACTCAGATGGGAGAGACAGAGTGCCTCCTAGGAAGCTTGTTTCCAGTGGCTTGGTAGCTACAGCAACTCAGCTAGCAAATGGTGCACTATTGTGTAAGAGTGTGGTTGAATTATGATAGAAGCTCAGGGATGAAGAGCTGCAGTGGCTACTGGTGCCACAGGTAGGATGTACTCTAGCAGTGACTCTAATTCCACAATGTTACAGTACAGTCACATCTTGCATCACAGGGTTGTAAGACATGGTGTGGATTCATTCCCTGGAGTCGTGTAGCCACACAAACTCCAGGATGTTCCCTAAACTGGACCTAGGGCCTGTGAGGACTGCAGAATTCTTCAGTACCCCATGAATTCAAAGACTGCAGGTGTTTTTAGCAGTAATGGAGGCTTCTGGAGGCCCCCTAGATAACTTTTCCCCACAGGGAGAAGTCTTTCCTGGTTCTGAACTTATTCTGACTGGCAAAATGGGATGGCAGAGACAAGGTGTTTCTTTCCCTTCTCTATGTAGCCATCCTGAGTTTCTATGCTCCACAGAGTTTCCATCACTCCCTTGTGGTACTCCAGTGCTTTCCTTTAGTCAGTCTGGTTAAAATGTAGTTGTTTGTAATCTCGGTCCTTTTCTTGTGGTAGGGGATAAATAAGTGTTAGGCATCTCTAGTCAGCCATCTTGCTGATGTCCCCTCCTTCGGATTTTATGCCATGTTTCATGTATGTTTTGCTTTTGTTGTTTCTTAAAAATTGAAGCATCTGATGACTCCCATATGGTAGTAAAATACATGTGAAATATTATATTATTTTTACTTGAGATCTAGTGGACTTTCAACTGAAATGTAGTTTAAAATTTTTACTAAAAAATTCCATGAGTAAAAGCATTGTTTTAGTTTGAACTTTGCTGATAACAAAACCTGGCACAAGGACCAGATGCAGGTGATTTTTTCTGGGAAGTTGCCTCAGGAAACAAGGGCAGGAAATGAAGAGAGTGAGGCGGAGAAGCAAGAAATGTGAAGCATACATTGTTGAGCTGATTATCTCTGTGGACAGCTAGGTCTCAATTCCCCAGGAACCTTCTGAGTAACCATGTAGAAAGTACCTCAGAAACGACCTTCCAAAAGAGAGAAGACTGGGCTTTTACCCATTTTCTCCTACTCCACTGTGCAAGAGTTACTTCAGAGGCTATTATAATCCCCATGAATTCAACCAGACTGAGCAAATTCCCTTGGTTTCAGGGAAAGCCCTGAGACAGAAAACCAGGAAAATACAGTAAGGTATGATTGCTTGAAATGTACAGTTAATGTACACTTGACCTGGGTGCTCACCTGCAATGGAATTCAGAGGTGGCCCAGGGATGTGATGTATGGATCAAAAGACATCTGCTATAACTATTAAACTACTAATATTAACTATATTTTTATTTAAGGAGAAGTAAAGTACAAGTAAAGGAATTTGGAATAAAGTATTTTATAAGCTTTGAAATCAGACCATATTTGAAACCAGTCCCTACTTCTGAGTAGATGTTCAGCTTTGGGAAAATTTGTAAGTCTTCCTAGGAGGTGACAGTATCCATCTTCTCTGGTTATCATTCTGATCAAATAGATTAAGGCATGAGAAGACTGAAACATCATAATTATCTATGAGTGATTGTTACTATTGCTCTTGCCTCATCTATAGTAATAAGATCACATTCATTTGGTATGCATTTTATTCATTTGGTAGTATGGTGGTGCCAGGAAATTTGATTTGCTCAGCTTGTTCATTTTATCTGTGTAGATCCTACGCTGTAAGTTACTACTCTGCTGGAGAGAGTGCCCTCCATTACAACTTGCTTGTTATCAAATTGCATCAGGCTTTTTAAGTTTCATCGTAAGTATTACTTACTCAAGAAAGATTTCCTTAACTCTCTAGACTAGGTTAAGCACCTTGAAAGCTACTACCAAATCACTCAATAAGCCCTCTTTTGTAACACTTCAGGTACTTGTTACTAGTGTAAGCTCTATGACTGAGGAAAATGTTCATCTTCTTTCCAGGACTTTCAATCAATATTTCTTGAATTGCATCAATATATCTTAATCATATACTAAGGGAATTCAATAAAGTTTTTGCCCTTCAGCATTATCTGAAAGCAAAGATCATACAAAACCTTGGCTCCTTAGAACACTTAAGATAGTAGAAATGTAGGCAATACAATGTTTTAGATTTGTCACAAAAATAGATGTGGGTATAATTTTAACTCTAAGGCACACCATTGAAATTAAGCCTGAGATGATCTTTATGATTCTTCCACAAGCGTCTATTTATCTCACCATCGAACCACTATCCCCCTACACTATGCTAGATAAAGGAAGAAAAGGAAAAAGTGGTCAAAAGCCCAAGTGAGGACAAGCACCAGAATACTGCAGGGAGAAGGCAGGAAAGGAAGAGATGCTGAGTGGGAATTTCTGCCTTTAATTCTCCCGAATGCTCTTTTCCATACTACCAGATTGACTAGAGTAGACCGGACAAACCCCCAGATTCAAATTGTTTAAATATCCCACCAGCCTTTTCTGTTTAGATGATGAAATGAGAACAACAGAAATTCCTTTTTTCAGGGCCCATTTTCAAGGGAAAAAGTCATATGGATACATTTTCTTGCTTAGTTTTATTTTTTATAATTATTTTCTAATGTAGTATTTGCTTTACTTATTTATTTTATTTATATATGTATTTTGTTATTTATTACCTATCTTATATCACTAGACAATAAGTTCCACAAGGCAGGTATGTTTGTCTTTTTTTGTTCACTGTGTCCCCTTAGTGCCTAGAAAGGTACCTGGCACAGTAGGTGCTCAGTAAATATTTATTAATAAATATTCATTCAAAATGAATGAATTCTTGACCTGAGGAATACATAGTCTTCCTTTGTCCATTAACTTGGGATTGATGAACAAGGCCCTCAAAGTAGAATTAATATAATCAATGTGTTACCATAGTATTTTGCAATAACCTACAAAGTTTAAATCAAACGGTGTTATGCTTAGTTGTTTAACTTTCTTCTTTACTGTCTACACTACGAGTTCCCTTAGGTTAGGTTCCATGCCATGATCATCTGCATACTGATTGTCTAGCATATTGACTGTAACATAGTAGGCATTTGAATATTATTCATTAAAATAAACTTAAAACTAAGTGAACATATAGACTGAAAGACAATCACAAATTTTATTCTTAAACATCAAGGTAAAATTTGTTGTCTCTTCAAGGGAGAACTTCGAGAAAATTAGAGTTGACAGGCCAAAATTTTTAATTGGAAAATTCATATCTGAAAATCTTTGGAGTTCTGCATTTAACAAGAAAGTGTCATTTTAGTAGTTGCAAAAGTTGGAATCACAAGAGTCCATAATGAATTATGCAATTAAACCATTTGTTTGAGAATCCTAGAGCAAGTAATGAAGACATTCTTGGGCCCAAAGGGTCTTTATGTATTTCTCAACTGAATGAAAAGAAGAGAATAACTTGAAATGTTCACTATATCATTTATAGATTACATTCTAAAGCAGCATCTCACAAAATGTGAAAATTATGTTCATGGGATATTAATAAGGTTAAATAAAAGTAAGAAGTAACTAACAGATGAAATAAACCTAAAATAGCTTCTTTACTGCACAATTTGCCATAGCTTTTAATATGTGCTGTGATTCACCAAGAAGTACATACAGAAACTCATATTCTCCAAAAGTTTTTGTTTATAAACCTTTCATATTTTTCCTTGGACATATTTTCTCTGAGACACATTTTAGAGGCGTCCCCACAAACAGGAAATACAGATGTGACATATAGTTTAAGAGAAAAAGATGTCAGCAACAGAAACTGACTGTAGGTACTGTTCTTCATTGGGTTGATGCCAAGTGCTATGCTAATGTACAAGCAAGGACCATCTTCATATCATACAACACCTTACCAGTCATTTATAACTAATACTAAAACACATATTTCAGTTGTATATTCAACATTTCTTTCCATTTAGGAAGATATGTCAGCTGACAGTTCATGGGATCTTCAAGTGCTACCTTAAGATAATGTTAGTCTGAGAAGTTCCTTTGTTTATACCAGAGTAGTTCACCTGGGGATTCTAATAATCTGAAACTACTTAATCATTTTGCCAACCATTTAGACACTTTCAGGCACCACGATTGGATTAAAATATTTTGCAAATGTAAAACACTTTTCTGCTAACTCTGTTTGATAACTAGATGTGTTCTCAACACATCATTTGATGGAGGCTGCTTTTTCCAACTGAATATTCCCCATATCTAAAATGTTTCACAAGACAGTTAAGCAGCTGTGTGAAAAGCTGTTTGATTTCAAAGTGATCTCCAGCCTCATGATTGTCCAAATTCCAAAATACAACTGTGTGTGATTATAGCCTACATAAAAGGTTACAGGCTGTTGAAGGACTGACTCCAAATCAAATGCCAAATGTGTCACCATGTATTGTGCTTTAGACTTGTCTGAAGTCAAACATTTAGAAAACACTTGATTTAATTCAGTAAGTATTCACTGGGTGCCCATTATATGCAAAATAGTTGATTTCATGCTAATACCTACTACGTAATCTGAAAGTTTTTCCAGCAAAGCATTTATTAGACACCCAGGATATCGGTTCCCTTCAATACCGTTATAATTCTGCCTAGCAAACGCTCATTCAAGTCATATGAGTGATATTGAAGACAATTTAATGAGTGTAATTGGAAAGGATCATTAGTGATGGTACCCAAGCCAATTCCCTCTTTGATGAATCAATATAAGGTGAGTCAGACATGTTTTTAACAGGGTTGGATTCTGACACAGGAATCTCATAAATTCATCAATTACTATTAATTTCCAGTGAATTGGAAACTAAATGATTAAACAGGGAATGAAGATTTCATATAAACCAAAGTTATAATTTCTAAGAGCCATGAGAGAACATAAAAGATAAATCCTATGTCAGCAAAGGGTGTGCTCCAATGAGTCCAGGTGAGGAGGGAGCTAGAACTGTGTCAGATATCACGATGAAATTCAGGAAAAGATCCAGGGCTAAAAACTAAATCAAACCATACAAGACATTTAATAAATATCAAACAATGCATAAAGAGATGAACCAAAGTTAGGACTGGAAATCACATCAGAATTTAGAAAAAAATTTAGAAAAGATAAAAATATGAGCAAAAGTTAACGTGGCGGTTTGAATGATAGAAGGAGCATCTAGAGAAGGGAAAGCATTAAAGTTTACTTCTTTGTTTTCACTTAGAGATTAATGCAAATAAATGTTTGAGGTCATTCTCAGGGAGTTTCAAGGCTGATTAGTATTCAATACTGATCCATATGACTTTTTCCCTTGAAAATGGGCCCTGAAAAAAGGAAACTCTGTTGTTCTCATTTCATCATCTAAACAGAAAAGGAATGAGTTTAAATGGAAGAATCTATACAGCAGACAAGTGTAAAATAATAGATAATATAGCAAGGAAAAGCCTCATAAGGTAACTTTACCTCAAGCTTCAGGAACTGTAAGGGCTTAAAACTACTAGGTGGACACCTGCCTAGCACGTGTGAGGAAGTAAAAGGCCAGTGTGACTGCCTTTTAGTAGAGGAGAGAGTAAGAAAAAATGAGATCAAGATCTAAAGGGGCCAGATCAAGGAGAGCCTTACAGGTCACAGTAATGACTTTGCTTTTATTTGAAGTAAGATGACAAGCTGTTGGAGGCTATTAAGCAGAGAAATGCCATGATTTGGCTTACATATACTTGAATGGGTGCCATGTTGACAGAAGATTAAAGGAGATTAAGACCAAAATAAGAGAGATAAACTAAGAGGTTATTAAAATAATGCAAGTAAGAATTGATGGTGGCTCAGGTCACAATAATAGAGAAGGATGGGAAGAAGTGTTTGAAGTCTAAGTGTATTTTGAAGGATCTGCTAATGGATATGGAGCCTGAATGAAAGAGGGAAGTCTAAATTACCCCAAGATTTCTGGCTGAGTTACTTGAAGAACGGAATTGCTAGAAGACTTAACATATATCACACTTTCCTTAGGAGAGGAAATTTTCCTTGATGCTTTAAGGCCCCTTATGTGCATGGTCCCTTTCAATACCTGGAATAGGTCCTGAAAGTATGTTTACATGTTTATATAGTTCTATGATTTACCAAAGTAAGATATTTTGACTAAAATTAGCTAAGATTACTGTTTACTTTTTACTTTGTCTCCCCTCAAAATTCCTGCTCCTATATGGTAAGTCTGGAATGGATGCACATATTTTGGGATCAGCTGAAGATAATTTAAACTGAGGGCATATCTGGTTGAGTTTAATGAGATATATGCCTCACTTCTGTGTATAGTTAAGATATTGCTAGACATCCTGACTAGGAGTGGTTTATAGGAGTTTATACTCCTACTACTCAAGTCATGATTCATCTGATAACATGACATATTGTACCAGGGGCTGCAATGTGAACATATCCTAAGGCATTCAAGATAAAAAGTATCAGTAATGGAGGAGAAACAAAGATTGAAATGTACTGAACTGAACCAGAATTTAGTGTGTGAGAAATTATTCTAGTTTTTATATATATATATATATAAAATTTATATATATATATATATAAAATTGTAACTAGAGAATTCTATACTTATTGCCACCTAGTAAAAAGAAATTCTCTTCTGTACTGCTTATACTTAATGATGCAGCTTATATAATTAGTGACATGATTTGGCTGTGTTCCCACCAAAATCTCATTTTCAGTTGTAGCTTCCATAATCTCCATGTATTGTGGGAGGAACCCAATGGTAGGTAATGGAAACATGAGGGCGATTACCCCCATGCTGCTGTTCTCATGATAGTGAGTGAGTTTTCATGAGATCTGATGCTATTCTAGGAGGCTTTTCCCCCTTTTGCTCAGCACCTCTCCTTCCTGCCATAATGTGAAGGAGGAAATGTTTGCTTCCCCTTCCACCATGATTGTAAGTTTTCTGAAACCTTCCCAGCCATGCAGAACTGTGAGTCAATTAAACCTCTTTCCTTTATAAATTACCCAGTGTCAGGCAGTCCTTTATAGCAGCATAGGAATGGACTAATGCAGTAAATTGGTACCAATGGAGTGAGGCGCTGCTGTAAGGATATCCAAAAATGTGGAAGCAACTTTGGAAATGGGTGACAGGCAGAGGTTGGAACAGTTAGAAGAGCTTGATAGAAGACAGGAAAATGTGGGAAAGTTTGGAACCTCCTAGAGACTTGGAGGGCTCAGAAGACAGGAAAGTGTGGGATAATTTGGAACTTCCTAGAGACTTGCTGAATGGCTTTGACCAAAATCCTGATAGTGATATTAACAATGAAGTCCAGGTGGAGATGGTCTCAGATGGAGATGGAGAACTTGGGGGAACTGGAGCATAGGTGAATCTTGTTATGCTTTAGCAAAGAGACTGGTGGCACTGTGGCCCTGCCCTGGAGATCTGTGGATCTCTGAACTTGAGAGAGATGATTTAGGGTATCTGGAGGAAGAAATTTCTAAGTGGTAAAGCATTAAAAAGGAAGCAAAGCATAAAAGGTTTGAAAATTTTCAGTCTTGATGATGCAATATAAAAGAAAAACTCATTTTCTAGAAAGAAATTCAAGCCTGCTGCAGAAATTTGCATAAGAAATGAGGAGCTGAATGTTAATAACCAAGACAATGGGGAAAATGTTGCTAGGGCATGTCAGAGATCTTCATGCAGCCCCTCCTATCACAGGCCCAGAGGCCTAGGAGGGAAAAATGGCTTCCTGGGCTGAGTCCATGGCACCCCTACTGTGTGCAACCTTGGGACTTGGTGCCTTGCAACCAAGCCGCTCCAGCCATGACTAAAAGGGGCCAAGGTACAGCTCAGGCTATTACTTGAGAGGGTGCAAGCCCCAAGCCTTGGCAGCTTACATGTAGCATTGAGTCTGTGGGTGCACAGAAGTCAAGAATTGAGATTTGGGAACCTCCCCCTAGATTTCAGAGGATGTATGGAAACACATGAATGTTCAAGCAGAAATTTGCTGCAAGGGCATAGCCCTCATGGAGAACCTCTGCTAGGGCAGTGCAGAAGGAAACTGTGGGATCATAGTCCTCCACTCAAAGTCCCCTCTGGGGCATTGCCTAGTAAAACTGTGAGAAGAGGGCCACCATCCTCCAGACCCTAGAATGGTAGATAAACCAACAGCTTACACCGTGAACATGGAAAAGCTGCAGACAGTCAATGCCAGCCTGTGAAAGCAGCCAGAAGAGTGGCCATACCCTACAAAGCCACAGGGGAAGAGCTGCCCAAGGCCTTGGGAGCCCACCTCTTGCATCACCATGCCCTGGATGTGAGAGATGAAATCAAAGGACATTATTTTAAAACTTTAAGATTTGACTGCTTTGTTGGATTTTGGACTTGCAAGGAGCCTGTAGCCCCTTTATTTTGTCCAATTTCTCCCATTTGGAACAGGTGTATTGACCCAATGCCTGTACCCCATTGTATCTAAGAAGTAACTAAATTGCTTTATATTTTACAGTCTTGTAGGTAGTAGGGGCTTGTCTCAGATGAGACTTTGGACTTAGGCATTTCGGTTAATGCTGAAATGAGTTAAGACTTCAGGGGACTGTGGGAAAGGCATGATTGTGTTTTGAAATGTGAGGACATGAGCTTTAGGTGGGGCCATGGGTGGAATAATACAGTTTAGCTGTGTCCCCACCCAAATCTCATCTTGATTTGTAGTTCCCATAATCCCCATGTGTTGTGGGAGGGACCTGGTGGGAGGTAATTGAATCATGGTATTGGTCACCCCCATGCTTCTCATGATATTGATGAGTTCTCACCAGAGCTGATGGCTTTATAAGAGGCATTTCTTCCTTTTGCTCAGCACTTCTCCTTCCTGCCATCATGTGAAAAAGGACATGTTTGCTTCCCCTTCCACCATGATTGTAAGTTTCCTGAGGCTTCCCCATGGATGCAGAACTGTGAGTCAATTAAACTTCTTTTCTTTATAAATTTCCAGTGTCAGGCAGTGCTTTATAGCATCATGAGAATGGACTAATACAATTATGATCACAACAATCATTTTGTGACAATCATAAAAAATATAATTTATCATATTTGTCATATTTTTATGACAATCATAAAAAATATAATTTTTATATCGGTAGAAGTATTACAAAGAAGTACGTCTATGTGTGAGGTCACACATTTGTATGCATTCCAGATCATATCTTAGAATATCTGCTGCTTCTTCTAATGAGTTAAGACTTTAGGGGACATTGAGATGGGTTGTAGTAAGTCTTTTGGAGTCAGAGGATGTTATATCATCTTCTCCACAAGATGTTCGTGCCCTAAAGCCTGGAGCTTATAAATATGTTCCCTTTTATTGAAAAAGAGACTTTTGTTGACATGATTAAAAATATATATCTTGAAATAATGTGATTATTATGGAATATATGTATAATCACATGAGTCCTTAAAAGGAGGGAATCTTTACTGGCTGAGGTCAAAGAGAGATATGATGATGAAGGAAGAATCAGAAAGATAATACATGACAAGGACTTGGCCTGCCATTTCCTGCTTTGAAGATAGAGAAAGGAAATCATGATCAAAGGAATTCTGCGGCCTGGAGAAGCAGGAAATGGCCCTTAGCTTAAACCCGGCAAGTAAACAGCCTCAAGTCCTACAACTACAAGGGACAGAATTCTTCTAGCAACTTATACAATCATGGTGGAAGGCAAAGGGGCAGCAGGTGATCACATGGCAAAAGAAGGAGCAAGAAGTGGCGTGGAGGGGCTGTGCTCTTTTAAACAAAAAGATCTCACGTAAACTCAGAGTAAGAATTCATTCGTTATTGAAAACTAACATAGATATTATTGTAAACTGTGAGCTTACTATTTGTATTATAGTAAGAAATTAAATGTGGCTGTTGGATAGAGTATTTAAGCAAGAATGGCAGGCAAAGTGATGAAGATGCCAAGAAGGATAGGATCAGAGTATGAGAAGCTTTTCATCCAATGGGATTCTTACTTCTATTCAATAGAAAGCAACTGTGGTTACATAAATTAAAAAGAGATATTTTGAAAAACTGACAGAAACTAAGGCAGTTCTAGAAGGCCAAAAGCGATAATTACTTATCTAGAAGAATGCTTCCACCATCACTGCTGCTGAGTCCACAGATTTTGACTATTACTTTGATTTTTCATCAGTTGCTGAAGATTCAGTCACAGAGAGAAATGTCCTGAAAATCAAGCCCATATCAAGTGTATACTAACTTTATAAAAGTTTATAGAGAAAGGATCAGTCCATTTGACTTCTAAAATAAAAAAGAAGGAACTCCCAATGGCCAACATAACACTTAAAGGAGAATTTTCTCAAAATTGAAAAGGGAAATTGTCATCAAAAATGACAAATGTACATATCAAGTTTTATATATGTAACATGATTACATGGTTTGAGTTTGTGTCTCTGCCCAAATCTCATGTCAAATTGTAACCCCCAATGTTGGATGGGGGTCTGGTGGGAGGTGATTGGATCAGAGGGGTGCATTTCCCCTTTGATGTTGTTCCCATGATAGTAAGTTAGTTATCACAAGATTTGTTTGTTTAAAAGAGTGTAGCACCTCCCCACCTCTTTCTCCCTCCTGCTTCAGCCATGTAAGACGTGCCTACTTCCCCTTCACCTTCCACCATGATTGTAAGCTGACTGAGGCTTCCCCAGCCATGCTTCCTGTACAGCCTGCAGAACCATGAGCCAATTAAACCTGTTTTCTTTATAAATTATCCAGTCTCAGGCATTTCGTTATAATAATGCAAGAATGGACCTATATACATGATTATCAGACATAAGAGTAAAAGAGAAAAGGAAAATCTACCTGACACATAAAGTAGCTTAGGAATGTATAATAGCAATGGATCATATACAACTGCCAATATGTTCTGATGAATTAAAGAAACCATAGAGAAAAGAGAAGCATATAAAGAAAAAAAGCCAATCCTGAACAAAAGTTAAATTAGATTCTGCCTGATAAAACCTTTAAATTCTCAGAACCATGTAATCTACAAGCCTTCAGAGTAAATGAGGCAGGTAAACATCTAGCTGACCATGGCCAGTGACTAAGCAAAAGAATTCATAATATGAGAAACTGACTACTTATACCTCTCAATGGATACTAAAATATGCATCAGCAACTGGGCTCAGTATTCTGGAAATCCAGACACAAAGACCTTTCTGTACCATCCTTTTTGTGATATGGAGAGGTTTCCTTAGCTAGTAACATCTAAAAGCTATTATTTACAGGTACATCCTGCTAATTGCTTGACATAATATTCTCACAAGCACCCTATGAAGTCAGTATTATAGTGCCCCTTCTACAAACAGATTGTGAAGTTCAGAAAGATTTGAGAATTTTCTGAAATCATGAAGATAGTAAGGAACACAATAAGACTTGAACTTAGTCTAATTTGAGTCCAAATTCTGTATTTTTCATTGCATTTCCGTACCAAAAATTAATTGTATTTTTATCAGTGAAATCATGTGACAAGATGTATGCCTATCTTCATTTTATTTCAAATATTACTTACAGCATTGTCTGTAAAAAGAGTATACGTAAATAACTGGCATAAACCAGAAGAAATTGTGTTAGAGTTGATATCTAGTCTAACTTGATATTTAGACACAGATGTCATATGTACTATTTTAAACAGGTTCTTCATAGAAAAAATATACAAAATATGCATACCAATCCTCCTGGAAAGATTAAAGCAGTGGTTCACAAACTAGTAATATATGGGTCACCAGGTGTCCTTAGAAAATTATAAATATCTGTGCTTGTACCCCAAAAATTTTTTCTCAGGAAAAATAATTTTAACAAGTAGTCTTAGATAATTCTGACACACAACAACTATAAAAACTTGGAAAGAATGGAAAGAGCACATGAAAAGTAGAATACATTAATTGATTGCATAATTAATATTAATTGGAAATAAAAGAATTTTACTTCAAATTATATGTTGTGGAATAAAGAAACAAGAATTTTCTAGCTAATTTCAGCATTGATTATATTAGGAAGTAGATAGGTAGTATTCTAGAAACATTCATACAATGGCAAAAAGGACCTCCAAAAATACACCATTAGGACACTTGAAAAATTAGGAAGAGCAACACTTTCAGAACTCATGATACTAAACAAAGGACTGTAAAAATTCAAGGACTACTTATTCAAAAAAAAAAAAAAAAAAAAGGCTCAATGCCAGCAAGAACAGTGACCGTGACCTTTGTGGCATTTTCCTTTTTTTTCTTTTCCCTTAACTTTTATTTTAGAATCAGGGCACCTATGCAGATTTGTTACAAAAAGGAATATTTCATGATGTTGAAGTTTGGTTGCATGAATGAATTCATCACAGGAATGAACATAATAAGCAACAGGTAGCTTTTTCCAAATGTTTCCCCCTACTTCTCTCTTCCTTCTTGTGTTCCCTAGTATCTATTTTTCCCATTTTTATGACCACATATACACAGTGTTTAGCTCCTACTTATAAGTAAGAACTTTAACACAATGTTTAGCTCCCACTTATAAATATTTCATTTTCTGTTTCTGCATTAGTTTGCTTAAAATAATGGTTTCCAGCTGCATCTATGTTGCTGTGAAGGACATGACTTCATTGCTTTTAAGGCTGCATGGTATTCCATAAGGTGCATTGATATGGTTTGGCTGTGTCCCCACCAAAATCTCATCTTGAATTGTAGCTCCCATAATTCCCACATGTCATGGGAAGGACCTGATGGGAGGTAATTGAATCACGGGGGCAGGTCTTTCCAGTGAATAGGTCTCATGAGATCTGATGGTTTTATAAATGGGAGTTCCCCTGCACAGGATCTCTTGGTTGCCACCATGTAAGATGTGACTTTGCTCCTCCTTGCCCTCTGCCATGATTGTGGGGCCTCCCCAACCAGGTGGAACTGTGAGTAAATTAAACCTCTTTTCTTTATAAATTACACATTCTCAGGTATGTCTTTATCAACAGCATGAGAACAGAATAATACATACATGTACCACATTTTCTTTATTCAGTCCTCCACTGAGGGGCACCAAGGTTGATTCCATGCCTTTGCTATCATCAATAGCACTGTGATGAACATATAGGTACACATATCTTTTAGGTATAAAGATTAATTTTCCTTTGGGTACATCTCACATAGTGGGATTGCTGGCTTGAATGGTAGTTCACCTCTCTATTCTTTGAGGAATCTCCAAACCTCTCTCCACTATAGTTAGACAAATTTATATCCCCACCAGTAGTGTATACGTGTTCCTATTTCTTCACAGCCTTGCTAACAACTGTCATTTTTTGACTTTTTAACAAAAACCATTCTGACTGGTGGGATATGGCATCTCATTGTGGGTTTGGTTTGAATTTCTCTTATGATTAGTGATGACCATTTTTAAATCTTTGTTGGCTGCTTGTCTTCTTTTAAGAAGTGTCTGTTCAATCAACAAGCAAAAAACATATAACCTCATTAAACTCCATGGGCAAAGGATATCAATAGGCATTTTCACTTAACCTATCCCTATTTACCAAAATCTGCATCAGTGTACAAATATTGGAAGAAGCAGAAAAGTTTTGGAGCAAATCAAAAAGACCCTCCTCGGGGAACTGTTACTATTTGGTCTGAGACAGCTCCTGAGAAAGCCTCGATCACAAGGTTTATCTTTATTTGACATGATTCAGAGCTTTCTGTGAAGCTCTGGGGGGAAAAAAAGTCTTTTTCTTAGGATGTTTGCTTAAAACAATTAGCAGAAATCAGTTAAAATCACAGCTTCCTGAAGTAGTGATGCCAATTTGGGCAAACAAGAGATTGGCCAAAAATATAAAAGGAAAATCTAGGGAAGAAAGTATCCACAGAACTTTGAAGAGCTTTAAGAATCTAGAAGGACAGACACACACACATACAGATCTGTAGACATGTCCAGATAATACCTAAGAGTATTATCCTAATCTCTCACCTCTGGCTGACCTGGAGGCTCTGGACAAGAACAAAGCGAAGACTAAGACAGAATTGAAAACTTCCAGAATGTTAAAGATGTGCCCCCAAACATAAACAGAACCCCTCAGGAATGAATGGATATTTATTGGCTTAAGGTAATTAACAAATCCTCTGTCTGATCATTGACTTATCATTTATCCAAGGAGAAACTTTAGTGTCTGCACACATAAAAAATAAAGACCTTAAATAGTCTGAAAAAGTAACTAAAGAAAAAACAAGAACTACAACAAGAACAAGAAAAAGCTATCAACAAAAAATAGCAGAAACAAAAAGTCCTGGGAAAGGAGAGAGATACCACTTTTAGAGTATCTATGATATATTACAAAATATATAGTTTTCAACCACAAAAAATAAGAGAAATGGGAAGGCATAGTCCATAAGCAGGAAAAAGACTCAACTCATGGACACTATCTCTGAAGAGCCCAGATTTTTAACTAATTAGACAGACTGTATATCAGCTATTACAAATATGTTCAAAGAACAGAACCATGTCTAAAATATTTAATGAATTAGTAACAATGATGTCTCACAAAGCTGAAAATATCAGTAAAGATAGTAAATATTGAAAAATACAATAGTGAATTTAGAGTCAAAATGTTCAACAACTTAAATGAATTCACTAGAAGGAATCAACAGCAGATTTGAGGTATCAGAAAAAAGAATAAGTGAACTTGAAGATTTCAATTAATATTATGAAGTCTGAAACACATACAGAAATAAAAGGAATAAAGAAAATGAACAAAGCCTCAGAGACTTCTAGGATACCACCAAGATTACCAAAAAAAAAAAAAAAAAGAATGCATAACAGGAGTCCAAAAAGAAGGGGAGAGATAGAAAGGACATAAAGAATTTTTGAATAAATGATAATAGAAAAATAAAACAATAACCTACACATCCAAGAAATGCAAAAAAAAAATGCTAAGTGAGGTAAGCACAAAAAGATCCACATCTGGATATATCATAGGCAAAAATGTAAAAAGACAAAGATAAAGAGAGAATCTTGAAAGCAGACAGAGAGAAATGATTCATCACAACCAAAAGATCCTTCATAAGACTAACAACTGAAATAAGAAAATAGAAGATCTATAAACCAACTAGAACTAAAAGAGTGTATAGAGCACTCTACCTAGAAGCATCAGAATAGACATTTTCAAATGCATTTGAAACATTCTCTAGGATTTACCAAATGTTATGCCATAAAAATGCCTCAATAATTTTAAAAGGGCTAAAAATCATATAAAATATCTTTTCTGACCATGTTAGAAATTAGAAATTAATACTAAAAGAAAATTGAAGAGTTCATAAATATTTTGAAAATTAAAAACTTATTTCTACACAACCAATGAATCAAAGAAGAAATCACAAGGGAAATTAGAAAATACTTTCATAAACAAACGCTAACATGTAAGTTATTCATCTAAAGTATTAACTAGACGGAAAATACTGTTGTAACCTCTATATTAAAAAACATGAAAGATGTTAAATTATTAGTCTAACTTTCCATCGTTAGAACTAGAAAAAGGAAAGCAAACTAAAACCAAAGCAGGCAAAAGGAAGGATCTAATAAAGATTAGAGCGTAAACAAGTTAAATAGTTATAGAAACACAGTAGAGAAATTAAATGATCAGAATTAACAGGGCTTTTGTTTGACCAAGAAATAAGCAGAGAGAATATACAAATTATTAAAGCAAATATGCAAATTATTAAAACAGCAATGAAGGGGGGAATCATCCCTAATTGTAAGATATAGAAAGAAAAATAAGACAACACTGTGAAATACTATATGCCAACAAATTAGATAGCTTAGATCAAATGAACAAATTTCTAAAAAAACAAAAACTATTTACATTGAGTGAGGAAGAAATAGAAAATCTAAATAGACATATAACAATTAAAACGATTGAATTAGTCATTTAAAAAGTGGTAGGGCAATATTATGACTCCCCAAAAAAGTCTATTTTAAACTCTGTAGGTTGTAAATATGTTGCCTTACACAGAGATTTTGCATATGTGATTCAGTTGAGGAATTTGAGATGAGAAGATTAACTCAATCAGTGGGTCTAATATAATTGAGTCCTTAAATGCTGAGAGCTGTTGCCAGCTGTTATCAGAGCAAGATGTGGCTATGGAAGAATGGCCAGAGAAATATAACATCACTGGCTTTGAAAATGGAGGAAGGGAACCATGAGCCAAGGAATGTAAGTGCCCTCTAGAAACCTGAAAAGACAAGAAAGTGGATTCTCCCCCAGAAGTTCCAGAAAAAAAAATGTAGGACTGCTGACACCTCTATTTTAATTCAGGAAGAACTGTGCTGGACTGCTAACTCTAGAATTGTAAGATCATAAATTTGTGGTTTTCAGCCACTAAAATCTTACAAGGGCAAAGAAAAACTATATACAAAA
The DNA here is from genome assembly GCF_003255815.1 of Theropithecus gelada. Taxonomy (NCBI): domain Eukaryota; kingdom Metazoa; phylum Chordata; class Mammalia; order Primates; family Cercopithecidae; genus Theropithecus; species Theropithecus gelada. The sequence goes on along the minus strand of NC_037675.1, from coordinate 41,135,840 downwards.
ACTTCCCACAATAAAACTCCACAAACAAATGCCATCACTTGTGAATTGTACCAAACATTTAAGAATAAATACCATTGCTCCCCAAAGTCTTCCAAAAATAGAAGAGCAGAGCCAGGAATGATGACTCACATCTGTAATCCCAGAACGTTGGGAGTTCAAGGTAGGAGTTCAAGACCAGCCTGGTCAACATAGTGAAACTCCATCTCTACGAAAAAAAAAAAAAAAGAATAAAGAAACAAAATGAGCTAAGCATGGTGGTACATGCCTGTAGCTCTAGGTAATTGGGAGGCTGAGGTGGAAGGATCACTTGATTCTTTTAGTGAGCCATGATTGTGCCACCACTCTCCAGCCTGGGCAACACAGTGAGATGTTGTCCAAAAAAAAAAACCAAAAAAACAGTGAACACTTCACTACTTACTCCTTGAAGTTAGTGTTGGACTAACTTCAAAACTAGACAAAGATACTAAAGCTAGACAAGAAGACTACAGATCAATATCTACTCTGAATATAGACACAAAATAAAATCTCAACAAAATGAAAGCAAACTGAATCTGGCAACATATAAAAAGGATTCATCATTAAATTCTTCAGGATTAGTTTAATATGTAAATATCAATCAATGTGATCACCACACTAGTAGAATAAAGGACAAAAAAATGACATGTCCTCAATAAAGCAGAAAAAGCATTTGACAACATACAACACTTTAATCGTAAAAACACTCAAAAACTTGGGAGTAGAAGGGAACTTTTTCAACCTGCTAATTGGCAGCTATAAAAAACCTACAGCTAACATTACATTAAATAGTGAAACCTAAATTCTTTATTCTTAAGATTTAGAACACAATGTCCACTTTTGTCACCTCTATTCAATATTGTACTGGAAATTCTAGCTAGGACAATAAGGCAAGGAAAAAAAAGCATCAAAATTGTAAAAGAAGACATAAAACTATCCCTATTCACATATAACATGATCTTGTACATAGAAAATCTTGAAGAATAAACAAAAAATAATCTTAGAATTAATGAATTCAGCCAAGTTGCAGCATATGAGATTCATATACCAAAATCATTTTTATATGCTTTAGCAATAAATAAAAATGCAATTAAGAAAACAATTTCACTCATAGTATCAAAAAAATACTTAGGGTTAAATTTAATTGAAGAAATACAAGATATATGTACACTGAAAAATCTGAAATATTGTTCAAAGTAAAGACCCAAGTAAGTGGGAAGAGATCCCAAGTTCATGGATTGGAAGATTTAACATGGTTAAGATGGTAATAATTTTTGTATTTTATATAATTATTTTAAATAAATTCAAGAACTTAGAACAAATCGGTATTTTGATAGAAAACTACCCACCAAAATTGATTCCTGCGAGGACAAAAAGTTTCAATGGAACAATGCCAATAAATAATGCCAATAGATAAAATAGAAAGTACTTAAAGAGCTCTCTCAGGTAAAAGCACCAGGCCCATATGGTTGTTTAGTAATTTATTCTTAAGAAATCCTTACATATCAGATACTACTTAAGTAAGTCTACAGTATTAAAAAAGAGAAATATTCAAATTTCCTTTTATAAAGTAAATGTAACACTGTTCTCCAAATCTCACAAAGATTGTACCTGAAAACAAGACTACAAAAATGCTCATTTAAAAATATTAAGACAAAAATATTAAAGAAAAAATGTAAGCAAAGAGAATAGCACATAAAGAATTCATTATGTGAAATAATCTGGACAACAAACCCCCATGACACAAGTTTCTCTATATAACAAACCTGGACTTATACCTCTGAACTTAAAATAAAAGTTAAAAAAAAAAAAGAATTCACCATGACTAAGTGTAGTTTATTTCAGAAATTCAAAAGGGGTTCAATCAAAACCTTTGATAAAATCTATCTTATTAAAAGAGTTAGAAATAAGAATCACAACATTCTCTCCATAGATACATAAAAGACATCAACAAAATTCAATATACATTCATGTTAAATCCTTCAATATAGTGATGAATAATTTCTCAAAAACAAAAAATATGTATGTATTTGGCTGCTCAATATTTGCACCAATCTTAAACACTGTGTTGAAGGCATCCACAAGTGGATTAGACAAAAGAAAGGATGAGACACAACATAATTAAAAAGGAAAAATAAGTTTCTGTCTTGCATATCGATTTTATAGCTTGCCATTTGTTAAATTATCCAATTATTTGTAGTAAAATGAAAGTGTACTATTTAAGGTTGAAATTTCCTATTGTTACAATCTACTGGTATGGCTGAGCCAAAGCTGGCATTTGCAAAGATTCCTGGTAAGAATTTAAAACTGTGCAACCTTCATGAAAGGAAATTTATCAATATCTAGAATTACATACACATTGATCTTTTTCCAGCATGCACATTTCTAAGATTCCTACCCAAGAAGACACAAAATAACAAAAGACGTAGTTATCCATAGGTCTATTAATCATATTCTTTAAATGCTATTAATAAGTTATTTATGACATATCCCACAGTGACTAAGACATCACAGTGTTTAGAGATCTTATAGCTTAAAGTATGAACTTACTGATTTTTTCCAACTTACGCATTAATCTCCAAAGTTGTTCAAATTATTTCTTTTCTTTCATCTCTTTGTCTATCTTGCTATCTGCCCCATTTCAAATTGGCTTGTTCCTGGAGTAAGACGTACATGCACTCTCAATTACATCTCTCAATCTTTATTCTTCAGTTTTTCTTGTACTCTTCTTATATATTCCCTCTACTGTTTTGTTTGATCTCATCATTTTTGTCCCTTTTATGCTCATATTAATTTTCAAAAGTTCTTTAATCGTGCTACTAGAATCAATGACTGCCTCTTTTAGAGATGAAAATTGGTAAAACGACCTTGTTGACCCAATGTCTCCTAGAAGAGAATCACTTCTAAATCATGTATAAAAATTGAGACATTTTTTCTGTGAGCACACGCAAGGTACTTTCTCTCATGGACTGAATATTTGTGTCCTCCCCAAAATTATTTTGTTGAAGCCCCAACCCGTAATGTGATGGTATTTGGATATAGGGGCTTTGGGAGGTAATTAGAGTTATATTCAGTCACACGGGTGGGGCCCATATGATGGGATTAGTGGCCTTATAAAAACAGACAGAGAGGGAGATTTCTCTTTTAACATGTACCAAGAAAAGAATATGTGAGGACACAGCAAGAAGGCAGTTGTCCACAAACCAGGAAAAAGCCCTTCAAGGAATCAAATCTGCCAGCAACTTGATCTTGACCTTCCCATCCTCTGGAACTGTGAGAAATAAATCTATGTTGTTTAAGGCACTGAGTGCATGGTATTTTGTTATGGCAACCTAAGTAGGCTAAGATATTTTTCTATTAGAGACTATTTACTACCAAATTTCAACCAATTTTTCTCCCTGCTTTACTGTTCTTTATTATAATTAGCTCTCATTTTTCTATATAAAATAGAATTAAAAGCAGGATTAACCTTTGAGGTCTGAAACTTCACCAGAATGTTTGGGATCAAAATTTATTTTTGTAATATTAAATGTTTATTAACTTAATTTAAATTTTTAATATTGATAATTTATAAATCTTTCAGATTAAAAGCTTAACAATTTAAATTTAAAATTTTATTATTTTTGTCAAACTTCAGAAATTCTCAAGTTTTTTCATATATAAGCTTTAAGATTTCACAGCATTTCAAGTTTTCTTAGGCAGTGTCTAATCTTAAATCCTCTTTGAATTGACATCAATCATTAGCAATTGTCCCAATAATTTCACAAACTAGCCCTGCCTCCATACAGCTAAAACAAAGTTTTTCTTCGACAAACCATACACATCTATTGCCCAGGGCTGTAGGACATGTTCATATTGCAATAAAACTTCTGGCCCTGCACCTTAGGCTCACAAAGTCAGATGAGTCAGCACAGTGAGTTTGGGAGTATTTCTGGGCCTCATTTCTACACCAGGATAGCTGGCAACGACTTAACTATATGCAAAAATGATTGTAAAATATAAATATATTCCACTAACTCTATCCTCCCCCTTAAACAGAACCCAATCATACTATTCTACCACCACCTGAGAGAAGGAAATGTAATGAAGGGAAAGTCAGTGTGATAAAAATGTGGCAGGCCAGGTCTCACTAACAGCTGTTTCAGCACTGACTGAGTGGTTAAGTTAAATATTAAAAGTCAATGACCATATACAAAGGCTGGGATGTAACAAAAGCCCATCAGGAGTTTTGCCTTGGCCTTTCCTGGGCCTAAAGCATGTCAAAGTAATGAAGGAATTCTTAACAGGAACCATTTAGGATTAAACAAGTTTTATTGTGGGTCTGAAGCAACTCCCCAGGCCTCCACAAACAAGTTTATTGGAGGTCTGAAGGAACTTCTGAAACTTCCATGATTTAACAGCAGACAAGATAAGGGTAATCACCCCAGCACCTAGACCCATTTAGATTAAGTAAATTTGCTGAGACTCCAGAGGAAAGTCTTCAAGAGTCAGACCTTAGTTACAGATTAAAAGAAGTGAATCACTATGTCTTTAGAGGAATGCATACTTACATGTAGACATATAGCTTGGAAGTAATATAAACTCTGGAAAACTTTGTAATTTTGACTTGGTCTGATGATAATTTCCAGGCCCTCTCCCTGTAATCGGTTACAGAGATAAAAACTCCCTTCCTTCCCAGTTCATCTGCATCTCACTACTGGGCCGTGAGAAACAGCAGCTTGACCTTCAGTTTGGTCCGGGAACAAACTGACAGTAGGTCTTAATTAAATGCAGTTAAAGTCATTTATTTTTTGAGAATTTATAAAAACATTCCATCACATGAATATATTGCTAGGCACCTCTCCCAAAGGAAGCAAAAATATCTGAAGCTTAAGTTTTATTAACTTCATAGCAAATCCATCTGTGAACTGAATGCATAGTTTTAGAAAAAAGAATCAGAGTCTCTAACTCTGTTTACCAAGTTTATGCTCATGAAAGTTCTTCACAAGATAATAGAATATTACATAATGAAAAAATTTAATGTGATGTCCAACTAAGAATTTGTATGAATCCATTGGTTGGGAGGAGGGTCTGGGTGAAGGGGTAGTAATGATGAGAAGAAATGCTACTAATAGAGAAGATAAATAAATCCAGGCTGATGATTCTAATAATCAAAAAGTTAAGAAGAGTTCAAACCTAGTCATTTGTTCAGAGTTAACCTAAAAGGAGATCCTTTTTCCTTCTTGCACTGTAAAACCGGGGAGAAGCAACAATCTCAAAATTTATGTACAATCCTAACCTGTAAGCATTTATTAGCTCCCTCCACTATAAATTGTGACAGTGTTAAGTGTGTGTTCTAAGCTTTAAGACTTTCAAAAATCCATTCCAATAGCCCTTTCTTGGAACACATTTTCTAATGTTATAAAGAATCTGTAGTATGAAGTAGTTTAAAATGTGTCTGTGAAATCTGGATAATTTACAGTTCTCTTTTTCTCCAGTCTAATTAAAGGAGCAAGTAGGCTGGGATTCATTTTCTATTTTACATGCTATAATTGTAAATTGTCCTCAACTAAATCACCCAATAAATGAACATCTTAAGCTTATAATATTACATTTTCCTGAATCAAAGATTTGAGCATGAAATGATAAAATATTGAAAAATCAGATTAATACATAGGAGCTAAAAGAATTTCTGAAGCAAAAGAGGCAGGGAGCTCATTTAATTTTCAAGTATAAAACGTTATGGCAGGGTTCACCCAGCTTCAAGTCTAAAGTTTCAACAACATAGTCATTTAAGGCACATACTAAATTTAAAAATAATCCAGTATACCAGATCCATGAACATAACAACTTTATTTTAGAGTTCAGAGTGAAATTCTCCTATGATTGGCCTTTTAACATGCCATTTTACATGCCTCTTTATGGAGACAATCATTTCACAGTCCACTTGGCTTGACTCTCATCAGGAGGAGACTGTAATAGACAGGGCTTTATTCCCAGAAATATCTCTGTCCTTAATCCAAATGACAATTTCATGTTTACAAGAATACAGAGCAAAATTATTGGCGATATAGAAGCTTGTGGCCTCAAGTTCTGGCTATTGGAAAAAAACATTTTATCAAGTTATGCTTCAATCACTACAGCTTTTAAAATTCACAATGTAAGTGATAGAAGAAATAAAATCCCAGGTTACATTCAGGTGCTATAGCTGAATTTTGAAAATCAGAAAATGCCGTAAATACGCATACTTTATATCTGCACTGTATTTTTACACACTATCATATAACCATACATTTTCCTCTCTGAAAAATCTATATCTGGTTGATTACCAACTCTCATCCTTGCTCCTGCCCCCTTTCTAGTAATAATAATTATACTAAAACTTAGTAAGCTCTCTGTATTTTGTCCATCCATACTTCCATATTTGTTTATTCTCCTTGTTGAACATTGGAGACGTTTTAGGGAATAAATGCCAATTACATGCCCCCATGTTAAACAATTCGAATGTTTCAATGTATTCACAAGGTGCTGTTAATACACATATCCACACAGTGTTTTTGCAACCTTTCTGTTTTGGAATCGATTTTATAATTCATTCTGTGTTGATATGCAGGTAACTTATCTGTTCTTTCCTATTATGGAAAACACAGAATTCTTATCTTGATATGTGCCAGTGGCTACCCTAGAAATCTCCATTTAACTTGACTCTCTGGGTATAAAAGGAGTGTCAACCCTCCATCCTAACCTCTACTCTCGGCCTTAGACAAACTGAACAAACTGTGAAAGATTAAAAAGAGTGACTGAATTCTCAAATCAATGGTTTAAAGGCAGCCAATAAAATCTATAGGGAAGACAATCTGTAAAAATGCATTAGGAATTTATTTTTGCCATGGAACTGAGAAATAGAAATGACAAGCAAATGTGCCCTTGATCTTGTCAAAAGCTAGTTTTACAGACTTTCAATCTCTTAGCTGGCATCACTCTATGTTTCTTAATGAAGTACTTGGATTCTGGTATTTTCCTCACCTTCTCTTTTTCAAAGTTCCATTCTTCCCCATTCCACTAAACCCATGTGCATATCCATTCAATCTTTCTACCTAGTGGAACTCTCTGAAACTGAAATCTTTTATAAGATCTTTAGGGAAAAATAAATCCTACTCTCACCAGAAAGTTAACCAATTCAGGGCTGCATCATATTTTTATTTCAGAAAACTGAAGTAAAACTGCTCATGCCTTAGGGACAAAAATAATCTCATATTTATTTTATGTCCTCGCAGAATCTAACAATGCATCAGAGTGCAGTGTTCATTCAAAAATACAGATGGCATACAAAATACTCAATAGTATAAATTTAAAATAGGTAGCATTTCACTGCTGCTATGGTCTCTAGCACCTCCTGTATTGTGACTGTCAGAGGCCATCTCTGCCATGTGGTAGGGGAAGGAAATCAATTGAGAAGTATTATTTAGATTTAAATGTGTATACCTGCCATAAAATTTAAGAGAAATAATAAATGGATTTAGAATTTTTCTTTAACAGATTAATAAAAATGTTTCAAGTCCTTTCACATGGACATGCACACAGCTACACAATATAGGCTGACAAGTTCGTCTAAAGTGGCAGGTTTTGAAAGAAGTAAAACAATTCATCTTCCGTTGAAGACCACTATCATTAATTTATGTTTTAAGGGTTTTGTTTTTGGTAGAAAAGCTAGATGTCTATATAAGTCCATCTTTTCTATAAAAACTCAGTATTTTATTTTTATAGTGTTGTTAAATGTCTACTCAATATACTAATGTATTAAGATCTCAGTCACAAAGAAAGGTAGCTAATGTTAAATTTGGGGATCCAAATATCTTGACAGTCAAGAATTTTGTTCTCAAGGGTCTGGCATTGGAAGACATATTCTCCCTATGGAAAATAATTTTTTACTGGGTTTAAACATCTCAGTTGAAACTTGTTACCAGCTAGCCTTACTACACAACAATTTTCCACATGCACACTTTTCCCCCACTGCTGCCATTATCTATTTCCTTATGTGTACAGCTTACTAACATAGAGAAATTTCCTAATTTAAATATAAAAATAGTAACCACTGTCATCATTATTATTTTCTCATGGCATCTTACATGTTGCAGTTTAATTATCCTACTGAAAATGTGTTAAACACTCCCAAGTACATCATGAATACACATTATTAAATTTGCAGCACTACATACTGCATGGTTTTGGTGAAGCTTGGTTTCCTAAGGCCACTCTGGTCATGGGCAGATTTCCCCTTTAGCTCACTCAACACTTCATCAATGCCCTTGCCTTTGTCTTGTAGTTCCAGCACATAAAACGCAATTACAGATAAAGTCTCTCTGGAGACAAGCTTTTCATTGTCTCTCCAAAGTACATTTTCTTCATGCATTAAATTATATCCCAGGACATCCCACAACAGTAGCAGCAGCTTGGATTCGTGTTTTCTCTGGGTCAAAGTGACCAATTTATATTCTCACTCCAATACCTCTGAGTTCCAGTTGATTCTCCTGCTATAATTATAGTTGCAATCACATTCTTTAAAAGAGGATTCTTATTAATAAATAATCAATAAACATAATTCACTGAAAGTAAAAATGTGAATGAAATAGATTATTTGACACTATGAATTGTAGACTATTTTTCAAATCCTAAACTTTCAACGTTTAAAAAATATATGTATTTCCTCTTTTCATGTATTACTGCTATCAATTCTATGGCATTTGGCTATAATGTAGTGTTGATTTTCATCTAATTCCCTGTAATAACTGTTTTATCTTTCTTGTTATAAGCCATCTGGCCTTTGAATTTTTAGTTATCATCCCATAATATGAGCCTCACTCAATATGCCCAGATGACATTTTACTTTGTTTTTAGTGCATTTGCTTTTCTCTCAGTAAAATACTTAACAGTAACAGGTGGATCAAAGATCATGATCTTTACCTTTTGAATTAAAATTTTATTTAAATCTTCTGCAATTAAAAAACTATCTCACACATTTGAAAAGTCTGCTTGATTTTAATTTCTAAATCTACCACATTTTAAAAAGCTTTTTAAGTCTTTCTCTCTTTTCCTCCCTTCTGCCAATAAATATTTATTAAACACACAGCAACAGAATAGACACTGGTGATACAGCAGGAAATAAGACAAGGACCCTCAATAGCCTTATAAACTATTGTGTGGTGTTGACATATTTTTAAGTGTTGGAGTCTAACTTTGGAATGCTTTTATTATTTCTTATAACCCACTGCATTTTTAAACTAAAGCTAAATATATGATAATAAAATAAAATGCAGATCAGATCATGTTGGATTCCTACTTCTTATACACACCTGATATTTTAGCTCATTGGTTAGGAGGAAAAATGACATATATAAATGACTTTTTCCTATTGATATTTAAAAGTGGATCTCTGGGTTGTTAGAATAAGAATAGATACAGGTGAATAAGTTAAGAAGAACCAAAGGTAGTGCAAATGTTGCTTCTCTTGTTCCTAAGAAAGAAATTCAACTGTGCCTTAAAGGCCTCTAAGATTCAGGTTTACCACATATGATGGTCATAAGGTAAGCAGGGTATTCGAGGTTATGTCTCTCTACTTTCAGGAGGAAGCATATCTTTCAAATACAAATGATAGCTGATGGCCCAGCCTTGCTCCTAAGATCCTACCTATATCTTCCAAAAGGAGGACCCCTTTTAATTATTTGCTCAAATGTGATGCTCAAACTAATGGTGTCCACAATTCCATTATTAAAAATTTATCTTCCTTCCTCCAAGCCGCAAAACTGTCTTAACTGGTAAATTCTAGTTTTCTTTACAACCATGGAAACTGAATGACTATTTTCCCATCTCTCTGCAAAGCCTGGAAAGAGAAAAGGAAGGCAGGAGCTCAAAATATTGTGGATTGTTTTGGCAGTCCAAGCAACCAGCTGTTGACTGGAGTTCTGCAGAACTAGCCAGGGATGTCAGTAGCTGACTCTGGCATCTGTGTTATGAATGACATCTCAGGATAAAATCCCTCTCCAGTTTTTTGGCAGCTTAAAAATCTCAGAGTGAGATGAGAACATGGCTCTCTATGCCTAAATGAGTCGCTGGAATATTTTGGACCTGCTTGAGCCAGTATGAGATCTGTGCACATATCTGAATTTCAATCCAGGTTTGAATTGATATTCAGCACCCAAGAAATAGTGACTTGCAGTGAAAAGCATCTTTAATTAGTTCAAAAGCCCAAAGTTCCATTACCTCTGAAGAAAGAATATTTGTAGAGGTTCTTCTGATCTTTCATCTGCCCATGATTGCTTTTCCTAATGAAAAGTAGCAAAGTCAGAGTCTTTTTCTTTTACCATTTGAAATCTACAATAATTTTTGGAAGCAAGCAGAAGGAAATTATCCTTTTCACTAGCAATAGCTATTTAAATTTCGAAGATTCTACAAAAAGAAATGTCCTTGTTCTGCTTACAGCATTTTAATCCTTTCCAGTAGCAGTTTTGGTTATTATATCACAGTTAAAAAAGAAAAGCAGAGATGTAGACTTAAGATGCTCAGTTTACAAGATGGGGAAAACAATCCTTGCTAATAGAACATGTCTAAAACTGGGGCATGCGATGGATAGGTGAATTAAGTCACCATATGCCCAGTCAATTAAGTAAAGTCCTGGCATATTAGAAAATGCTTATCTGATTTAAATAGAAAATACTTTGCCTAAAAATGCAAAGAAATGAAAATATAAACTAAATCACACATTGCTGACTAGTTACTGACAGCTAAAATGATTTACAATTGTTGTATAAATATGTTATTTCAGGAAAAGGAATTTAATTTCATAATTACTTTTGAAAATTCCTTATTAGGATCTTATGGAAAACCTCATACATTCATATATGATCATGCATCACTTAACAATGTAGATATGGTCTCAGAAATGCACTGTTAGGCAATTTCATCATAGGGTGAACATGATAGAGTATACTTAGATGGTATAGCCTACAGCACGCCTAGGCTATATGGTATAGCCTCTTGCTTCTAGGCTACAAGTCTGTATAGTATATTACTGCACTGAATGCTGTAGGCAATTGTAACACAATTATAAGTACCTGTATATCTCAACGTATGTAAACATAAAAAAGATATAGTAAAAATATGGTATTATAATCTTATGAGAGCACTGTCATATATGGGTTTCAATGTTCACCAGAATGTCATTATGCAGCACATGACTATACATATATAGTAAGTCCTCACTTATCTTTGTGGATAGGTTCTTGGAAACTGTGACTTTAAGAGAAACAACATATAAAGAATTTTACCATAGGCTAATTGATATAAACAAGAGTTAAGTTCCTATGGCATATTTCCGGTCACAAAGACATCACCAACTTCAAAATAAAGACCCCAGAAACTTTCAATATGAAATGTTGAAATAAATGTGAGATATACATATACTTAAGAAAGATTAATAAAATAAGTAAGATGATTATTTACTCAATTTTTGGTGAATCAGTGAGTTACAGCAGTTATAATGGTGGGGTGTTAAATCAAGGAATAAATGTTTACAAAGCAAAAACCAACATTCAGTTCAAAAACAATATCAAATGTGGCAGCCATGCTGCGCACTTCCATACTGCATTGTTTATTGTCAATACATAATTATTGTATTCTTTATGAATTTTTTATGTCATAATAGTATAATTTATATTTATTAATTCATTTTTTCCAACCCACTTATGTCAGTTCAGGGTCATGAGTGACCTAGGCCTATCCTAGCAGCTCAGAACATAAGGTAGGAATCATCCCTGGACAGGACACCATTCCAACACAGGTCACACTCACACACACTCACTCAGACTGAGACCACGTAGGCATGCCAATTCAACTGACATGCATAGCTTTGGGATGTGGGAGGAAATTGGAATAGTACCCAGGGGAAACTCATACAGACATAGGAAAAAACATGTAAACTCCACACACACATGACCTTGGCTGAGAATTTTTTCCTCATCAACATTATAATGAAACGATGTTAAAGGAAACAATGTTATTCAATGACCTGCTGCATACACAACCACACATACACACACACACATTTATACATATATATATATATACACACACACACACACAGGTGTACATGACTAGTAGTAAATACAAATATGTTTCATTGTTAAAGTACAAACTCCTTAACAGAAATAGACCACGTGTTTGGAAAAAGCATGATAAAACAAAAAATATCTTCTGCAAATTTTCAAAATTATATATCTTAAGAAAAACATGGTTAAATAATAACTTTTTGGTCTAGAAAATGATATACTCTTTAAACACTACTTTTGTGAGAAAAACAACAGTTAAAAATTTTAAAATATTTAAGTTATTTAATTCTATAGGATTCTGTAGGAATAATTATATAAGCCATATGGTGATACTTTATGAAATTATATTTTGTCTATAAAGTCTGTGATTCTATTTTTACTCTCAGTTTGCTTGACTTATTACATAATATAAATTTTAAAATAACCATTTACTGAGCACTTACTACACTAGGCATTGCGCTAAGAAATGTATAATATTGCTTTATTTTATATGTACAACAACCCTGTCAGGTACCCTGATTATCTTTTCTTCATAGATGGTGAAACAATCTGAAAAGAAAAAATTATGTAACCAGCTCAACATCATACAACTAGTTGTTCCATACTTTATTAACTCCTAGTCCAGTACTATCAAAAGTAACTATATTCATATCTATATATATCTTGCTGATAATTTTCAATTATTCTCAAAATTTTCAGTTAAAAAGTGGACAAATATCCACATCACCAAGGTTTTGTTTACATGAGGGAGAATCAAGTCCACCAAAGACTAGCTCTTACAACCAACAAGTGTTCAGTGGAAGTGAATAACAATGATTGGTCACACCTGGTTCATTTACTCAGGAAAGAGAAGTATAAGATTGCCTATATAGGCCAGGTGCAGCGGCTCAAGCCTATAATCCCAGCATTTTGGGAGGCCGAGGTGGGCGGATCACGAGGTCAGGAGTTCAAGACCAGCCTGGTCAACATCTCTACTAAAAATACAAAATTTAGCCAGGCGTGGTGACAAGTGCCTGTAGTCCCAGCTACTTGGGAGGCTGAGGCAGGAGAGTCACTTGAACCTGGGAGTCGGAGGTTGCAGTGAGCCTAGATCGCACCACTGCACTCCAGCACTCCAACTCCTGTCTGGGAGCCTGGGTGACACAGAGAGACTCTGTCAAAAAAAAAAAAAAAAAAAAAAAAAAAAAGATTTTCTATGTATCTGATCCATAAACGAAGGATTGGGAGCAAACATCCCCAGTTGCACATTTGTCTAATAATTCATGCGGTCAACCGGGCAGTCAGAGCTGCATGGCCACAGTGACCAGTGATGAGGAAAGGGGAATAGGAATGGCAAGATTCACGACGAGATCATGTCCTTTCAACTGGTCAATACAGTCAATCCAACTCTACTCCCCTGGATCACCCTATACCTACATGCAATTTGGTGCAACAGAAATACTCTCTGATCAGCAATTCCTTACTTACGATAGAATGAACAGAGGAAAAATTCATAATCCCAGTAAACATTGGCTTAAATGGCAGCCTGATCAATTAAATAAAAGTTAAGTAATCTAAATTGCTAACAAAAGTATCAAATAATATTTTTAATGTTTTATTTTCATGATATGTTAAATGTAATGCTAGTATATTATTTTCAATGTATTTTTAAAACTAGGGTTGAAACATCCTCATTCAGTCAAGCTAGATGTTCTAGGATTTAATAACCATTCCTGTATATAAATAATGTTCATATCTGTTTTAACATGACCTAGAAGTATTTACTATTTGGAATAAAGTCCTGATCTTTGGAGGCAGACAGAAGGAAATTATCTTTTTCTTTAGCTATTATTTGTATATTCAGTGTTTACATAAGTCAGTTTTTATACTTTTCTCTCCAAGATTAAAGATATATCATATTTGACAGCTTTCATTAATCTCCCTCAAATTTTATCATAACTACAGAACTCTAATGGAGAAGTATATTCAATTGCCTTTGTTGATAACCTAAATATGCTATTTGATTTGCAGATATGAAAATAGGGAAACATTACTTTTAGGAATATAAAACATCTTAATCTAGATATTGACTTTCTCAAGTGTATATGATAAGAAACAAAGTCAAAAGTTGTTTGTAGAGCTATTTATATTAGATGATAAGATTTTATTACAACAAGAAAGTTTCAGCAATTTTCTAGACATACCCCAAAATAGGCATTTTCCATTGTTTCAATATGAAATATAATTTTTAAATGTATATAATTTATTCAAATGCTTAGGTTTGTGCATCAATTTTTAAAAGAGTTCAGGGTTTTACAATTGGATTGTCATTGCCATTCTCTCCACAATTGGATTTAAACACACTTGAGTAAAATTTTTGAAATTAAAGTTAAATTAATATCAAATAAATAACAGACACTTTGGTTATTTCTTCAAATAATGGAAGAGTGACCTTCTTTATAGTCACTAGGAAGAATATTCTGCACAAATGTCCATACATACGAAGTACCTTAAATGCTGAGCTCAAATCATCAGTTTCTCCAGTCTGCCATTCTTAAAATATTGCAGAGCTGAGCTCCCAGATGCCAGCTGGCAGCCCAATTTAAAGTAGCAGCAGTCGAAATAATTGTACAAAGGAGCTTATAGGTTATCTTCTTGCTGCATGTCATAAAGTCTTCTGCCATCTTATAAGCAAAGGACACTATACAATGAAAGAGTTAATCAGGAACCTAGGCAAAACTCATGCGGCATTGTAGTCCTAACTTCCTTTTTAACCCCATTTATTATAAATTTTATAATATGTTGTTTGTGCTTTCACACTGCAAAATGAATTCATTTGAGAATTTTCTGAATACATTCATATCATTCAATTAGATGAACAAGTGAAAAAGTTATTCCTGTAAGAATGCATTTGATAGAAAATTTTACTTGTTGGCCTTTCATCAAAAATGCCACTGCATTTTCAAAGCAATTGTTTGAAGCAATCAGTTAAATATCTGAGTTTTATATAGGCTTCTTATTTTTTGGTTGCTCAAGGGAAGTCTGGCTACAATATCCTACTGCTTTGAAATGAACAGAGGCAAGGGAATATAACGGTAATTTAACTTTAAATAAACCTACTGCTCAGCAACGCTCAGCAGTCATAAATGAATACAATTTTTAGAAGCTGTGAATACTTTATCAGAGCCATTGTTCTTTATAATGTATTTCAGAGGCTTTGCAGGTACTATAATCCCAAATGGTATCCACTTAAAGTTCTCACCAGAAACAGTTTGCACTTAAACAAAAGCCTAAGGAAAGGTCAAGATGAGCATGACCATCACTAGACTAAAACACTGAATAATAAAGGCCCTATATATGCAGGTTATAAGCAAACTAAGTAAACATGTGTCTTACTCTGTTTTCTGCTGCTATGACAGGATACCAGAGGCTGGGTAATTAACAAAGAATAGAAGTTTAGGCCGGGCGCGGTGGCTCAAGCCTGTAATCCCAGCACTTTGGGAGGCCGAGACGGACGGATCACGAGGTCAGGAGATCGAGACCATCCTGGCTAACATGGTGAAACCCCGTCTCTACTAAAAAAAATACAAAAAACTAGCCAGGCGAGGTGGTGGGCGCCTGTAGTCCCAGCTACTCAGGAGGCTGAGGCAGAGAATGGCGTAAACCTGGGAGGCGGAGCTTGCAGTGAGCTGAGATCACGCCATTGCACTCCAGCCTGGGCGACAGAGCGAGACTCCGTCTCAAAAAAAAAAAAAAAAAAAAAAGAAGAATAGAAGTTTATTTGGTTCACTCTTCAAGGGGCTGGAAGATCCAAGACCATGACACTGACATCTGGCAAGGGTTTTCCTATAGTGGAAGGCATCACATGGCAAAGTAGTACATGCTTGAGATAGAGAGGGAAAGGGAAACAAACTCCCACAATAATAGCATTCATCTATTTATGAGGATGAAACCCTCCTGAATTAATCACTTCTTCTTAAAGGACTCACTGCCTGATATCATTACAAGGGCAATTACATTTTAAAAATGAGTTTTGGTGAGGGCATTCAAACCATACCAACATGCTAAATCAATATAGAATTAACTAGAAGGCCAGAAAAGTTCAAACACTGCAGGCTAAGTATTGGGTTTATTAGATAACTATGTTCCTTTTTAAATTTCTTTCTTCTGGTTTTCTGGTTGCCTGGCTTTGAGATATTTAAATATCCATAAGCATGTCCAACAAAGAAAAATGAGAGAAATCTCAATATTGCTGCAGCCTTGTTAATCTGATAACAGGTCTACAGCTGTAAACTGGAGCCAGTAGTAAAAATAGTATTTTTGAGACATTTGTAGATTAAGTTGAAGTTAATCTGGAAGCATCATTCATTTGTCCATTCGTTTGCTCATGCTGAGGAACAGTGTAGAACAATGCTCAGGGATGACAGACTCATTTGTTTGAATCCTAGCTCTAAAACTTCTGTAGCATGTAACAGGTAAGACATTTGACTGTCCTTTCTATATTTCAGGTCATCATCACAAAAATGAGGATAATAATAGAACTTCCCACCTAAGGTTCAAAAGAGGATTAAATGAGAAATCCATTTGGGTAGTACTCAATTAGGACATGAGAAAAGCCCTCAAAAACCATTACTTTTAATAGATAACACTTGCTTTGTATTCACTATATAAAAGTACTATGCTAGAAGCTTAGAATACAATAATGTACGATGCAGCCCTAAATTTAATAAGTGCAGTTTCATGAAGGAAACAGAAACAAACAATTATAATAGAGTATTCATGATAAAAATATGTGCAAGGTTTTATAAAGGCCCTTCACATAAGCAGGAGATGAAAAGAAACAATTCCAGAAGAAGACACCATGAGGGCTTATTTTAAAAGCATAAGTAAATAATTTCTGAAAGGATCCAATTTGGATCCTCTGTTGCTACTGGAAGACTTGGTATCATTTTCCAACCTCTTTCCTGTCTTCTAATTTTTTACTGGTTTGTATTTGCAATATCTGAAAAAAATATAATGTGCACCAGAAAAATACAAACAAGAGAATAAAGAAAATCGGAAATTGATCATGAATAACAGCTTGCATTCCCCTTTAATTGTACCTCCATGAAGACTTAGTGTCAGGTGATAGAGTTTAGATATTTGTCCTCTTCAAATTTCATGTTTAAATGTGATCCCAGTATTGGAGGTGGGGCCTAATAAGAGATTTTTGGATCATGGCGGTATATACCTGCCCAAAGCTGCCCACTTCTTGCATCAGTGTGACCTGATGCAAGTGAGATATGGAGTCAAAGGAGATTACTTCAGAGCTTTAAGGTTTCATGATTGCCTTATTGGATTTCATACTTGCATGAGGCCTATAGCCCCTTTGTTTTGCCCAATTTTTCCCATTTGGAATGAGTATATTTACCCAATCCCTGTACCTCTATTATATCTAGGAAGTAACTAACTTGCTTTTGATTTTACAGGTTCATCAGTGGAAGGGACTTGCCTTGTCTCAGACGAGACTATAGACTTGGACTTTTGGGTTAATGTGGAAATAGATAAGACTTTGTGGAACCACTGAGAAGGCATGATTGTGTTTTGAAAGGTGAGAAAGACGAGGTTTAGGAGGGGCCAGATGCAGAATGATATGGTCTGACTCTGTGTCCCCACCAAACCTCACCTTGAATTGTAATCTGAATTGTAATCCCCATGTCTTGGGGGAGGGACCTTATGGGGGTGATTAGATTATGGGGGCAGTTCCCCCATGCTGTTCTCATGATAGTGAATGAGTTCTTACAAAATCTGATAGCTTTATAAGGGGCTTTTTCCCCTTTGCTCTGCACTTCTTTCTCCTGCCACCAAGAAGAAGGATGTGTTTGCTTCCCCTTCTGCCATGATTGTAAGTGTCCTGAGGCCTCCCAGTCATGTGGAACTGCAAGTTAATTAAGTCTCTTTCCTTTGTAAGTTAGCCAGTCTCAGGCAGTTCTTTACAGCAATGTGAGAATGGACTGACACAATACTTCATGAATGGTTTGATGCTATGCCCATGGTAATGGGTGAGTTATCACTCACCATGGTAATGGGTGAGTTATCACTCTGGTAGTTCACACAAAAGCTGGTTGTTTAAAAGAGCCTGGAACTCCTACCCCTCTTGCTCCTTCTCTCACCACCTGACATGCTGACTCTCCTTCACCTTCTGCCATGACTGGAATCTTCTTGAGGCCCTCACCAGAAGCAGATGTCAGCACTATGCTTCGTGTACAGCCTACAGAATCATGAGCCAAAATAAATCTCTATTATAAAGTTACCCAGTTTCAGGTTTTCCTTTATAGCAATGCAATAAGACTTTCCTAGGCTTAAAACAGCTAAATGTAGCAAGATATAGAATTCTATAAAAAAAAAAAGTGGCCCAACATAACTTTCTAATAAAAGCTAGGGAAAAAATTCTTTGGAAAAGACATAAAAGTTCTATTGTTATGCCAAAAGTTCTGAAAGACAAGGAAAGGCTTTGAAGTAGACCCAGGAAAAATAATTATTTTAAGTAAAGGACAAAATGATGAAGTCATAGATTCCTTGGTACCAAGGGTCTGAAGAAATTCAAACGTTTCAATATGCTTAACTGAAGTTTTTGAAGCCCCTAAGTCAATAAAATTGTCAATTACAGTAACTAAGGAAGTAATCAAAATTTTTATATCTTGTATTCAGATTAGGCATGGACAAATTAACCATAGCAGGGGAGGATACACAAGAACAAGCAAAAATTATAGGACACTTTTCCACTGTTAGAATAAGTACTCTCTCTTTTAGAAAATCCTTATGGTTAGATTTTAGGCTTGAAATTATAGGAAGGGGTTGATCAAACCTTTATGGTAAAAGGAAAGGAGGACATGGGAAATACATGCCCACTAAATCTTACTTTATTGTGGCCTTTTGGTCTAGGTTCAGCACAAAACTCAGAAACTTTTACCTGCTGTGTTATGTTCACATGATCTCTTTTTGACAGAGAAGAATTGCCACAGTTCAGTCAATATGTGAAAATGATAACACTACAGTTTCTAAGACTAAATTTACTCTCTATATAGAACATCCATAAAGCCTAGTATGATATCCATTCTCATTTTACAAATATCTCTTCTAAAATATATTTAAATAACATTCTGCTTCAAGAGAGTGAGTGAAGAACTTTTGAGATTCTATGAATTATTTCTTACTAGTCATGCACATAGAGTGTTGAGGGAAGGCAAAAATAAATATCAAGGGGAATTTCAAAAGACTTCAAAATCCATGTGGGAAAATAATGAGAGAAGCAAGTAAATATGTAACACAACCTAAAAAAATAAAGAAAAAAAAATCCTCTGCTTTGAGAAACACTATTTGAGCACACATTTTATTTTTATTGAGAATAAAAGAAGAATCAGCAATATCCATCACTCTAGTTCAGTTTTTCAGCAAAAGGACAAAAATAAAATTTTACTGTAGTACATGTGCTCTTTAGAAACAGTTTGAATTAACATTACTTATTCTCTCAGAAACTTTTAAAGAAACATTTTAGAGTGAGAACCAAAATATAACATATTTCTTGAATTGTGGTTGAAGGAAGATGGAGGCCTCGACACAGGTAGGTTGACAATTAAAATGAAATGGCCATATTTACTTCCAGTGCATATGGGCATTGATTTTGAAGGAAAAAAAATAAGACTGGGAGGTGGCTAACTGTAAGAACAAGAAATTTCTGCAATTGTTGGAAAGAGAACAGGTGGTGGATAAGATCTGGAAAAGTCCTGGATGTAGAGTAGAGTAGAAAGGCAAGATGCAACATTTTTTTCCTTCTAATTTCAAATGTCAAGGACCATGGTTAAAGGAAGTAATGTATTGGCTGGGGAGGTCAGGGGCTCAAAATATTTCTCTAAGTGAATTCACCACTGCGCAGGCCCTCAGGCTCACAAAACAGATTTTCTCAGTAATAAGAGAATTTGTCCACAAATTAATCAAGTTTACAAAAATGCCTGCGCAAAAACAAAATCAGGCAATTTACCAGGAAAGGTAAAAAAGACAAATATATAAAAATATATTTAGCATCACAAGTTCTCAACAAATTAATATTAAAGACCAATAGAAATAAATGTTAACGGAGTCGGGAGCAAGATGGCCGAATAGGAACAGCTCCAGCCTCCAGCTCCCAGGGCAAGATACACAGAAGACTGGTGATTTCTGCATTTTCAGCTGAGGTACTGGGTTCATCTCACTGAGGAGTGCCAGACAATCAGTGCTGGTCACCTGGTGCAGCCTGACCAGCGAGAGCTGAAGCAGGGTGAGGCATTGCCTCACCTGGGAAGCACAAGGGGGAAGGGAATCCCTTTTCCTAGCCAAGGGAAACTGAGACATGCAAGACCTGGAAAATCTGGTAACTCCCACCCTAATACTGCACTTTACCAAGGGTCTAAGCAAACAGCACACCAGGAGATTATATCCCACACCTGGCCCAGAAGGTCCCACGCCCACAGAGCCTCCCTCATTGATAGCACAGCAGCAGTCTGAGATCTAACTGCCAGGTGGCAGCAAGGCTGGGGGAGGGGCACCCGCCATTGCTGAGCCTTAAGTAGTAAACAAAGCCACGGGGAAGCTCAAACTGGGTGGAGCCCACCACAGCTCAAGGAGGCCAGCCTGTCTCTGTAGACTCCACCTCTGGGTGGAGTCTGACAGCTGTCTGACAGCTTTGAAGAGAGCAGTGGATCTCCCAGGACGGAGGTTGAGATCTGAGAATGGATAGATGGCCTGCTCAAGTGGGTCCCTGACCCCTGTGTAGCCTAACTGGGAGACATCCCCAACTAGGTGCAGACCAACACCTCACACCTCACACGGCAGGGTACAACCCTGAGACAAAGTTTCCAGAGCAAGAATCAGACAGCAGCACTTACTATTCAGCAATATTCTATCTTCTGCAGTCTCTGCTGCTGATACCCAGGCAAACAGGGTCTGGAGTGGACCTCAAGCAATTTTCAACAGACCTACAGCTGAGAGTCCTGACTGTTAGAAGGAAAACTAACAAAAAGAAAGGACACCCACACCAAAACCCCATCAGTACATCACCAGCATCAAAACCAAAGGCAGATAAAACCACAAAGATGGGGAAAAAGCAGGGAAGAAAAGCTGGATATTCAAAAAATCAGAGCGCATCTCCACCTCCAAAGGAACGCAGCTCATCGCCAGCAATGGATCAAAGCTGGACAGAGAATAACTTTGACGAGTTGAAAGGAGAAGGCTTCAGTCGATCAAAATTCTCAGAGCTAAAGGAGGAACTATGTACCCAGCACAAAGAAACTAAAAATCTTGAAAAAAGAATGGAAGAATGGATAACTAGAATAATCATGCAGAGAAGGCCATAAATGAACTGACAGAGATAAAAACCATGACACAAGAAATATGTGACAAATGCACAAGCTTCAGTAACCAACTTGATCAACTGGAAGAAAGAGTATCAATGATTGAAGATCAAATGAATGAAATGAAGCAAGAAGAGAAGTCTAGAGAAAAAAAAGGAAAAAGAAATGAACAAAGCCTCCAAGAAATATGGGATTATGTGAAAAGACCAAATCTACGTCTGATTGGGGTGCCTGAAAGTGAGGGGGAAAAATGGAACCAAGTTGGAAAACACTCTTCAGGATATCATCCAGGAGAACTTCCCCAACCTAGTAAGGCAGGCCAACATTCAAATTCAGGAAATACAAAGAACGCCACAAAGATACTCCTCCAGAAGAGCAACTCCAAGACACATAAGTGCCAGATTCACCAAAGTTGAAATGAAGGAAAAAATCTTAAGGGCAGCCAGAGAGAAAGGTCGGGTTACCCACAAAGGGAAGCCCATCAGACTAACAGCAGATCTCTCGGCAGAAACTCTACAAGCCAGAAGACAGTGGGGGCCAATATTCAACATTCCTAAAGAAAAGAATTTCTAACCCAGAATTTCATATCCAGCCAAACTAAGTTTCATCAGTGAAGGAGAGATAAAATCCTTTACAGACAAGCAAATGTTTAGAGATTTTGTCACCACCAGGCCTGTCCTACAAGAGATCCTGAAGGAAGCACTAAACATGAAAAGGAACAACCAGTGCCAGCCATTGCAAAAACGTGCCAAAATGTAAAGACCATCTAAATGCCCACAAGAGAAAGCACGAGAGATCAAAATTGACACCCTAATATCACAATTAAAGGAACTAGAGAAGCAAGAGCAAACACATTCAACAGCTAGCAGAAGGCAAGAAATTAAGATCAGAGCAGAACTGAAGGAGATAGAGACACAAAAATCCCTCCAAAAAAATCAGTGAATCCAGGAGCTGGTTTTTTGAAAAGATCAAAAAAATTGATAGACCACTGGCAAGAATAATAAAGAAGAAAAGAGAGAAGAATCAAATCGATGCAATAAAAAATGATAAAGGGGATATCACTACCGACCCCACAGAAATACAAACTACCATCAGAGAATACTATAAACACCTCTACGCAAATAAACTAGAAAACCTAGAAGAAATGGATAATTTCTTGGACACTTACACTCTCCCAAGGCTAAACCAGGAAGAAGCTGAATCCCTGAATAGAACAATAGCAGGCTTTGAAATTGAGGCAATAATTAATAGCCTACCAACGAAAAAAAGTCCAGGACCAGACGGATTCACAGTCGAATTCTACTGGAGGTACAAGGAGGAGCTGGTACCATTCCTTCTGAAACTATTCCAATCAATAGAAAAAGAGGGAATCCTCCCTAACTCATTTTATGAGGCCAACATCATCCTGATACCAAAGCCTGGCAGAGACACAACAAAAAAAGAGAATTTTAGGCCAATATCCCTGATGAACATCGATGTAAATATCCTCAATAAAATACTGGCAAACCGAATCCAGCAGCACATCAAAAAAGCTTATCCACCATGATCAAGTGGGCTTCATCCCTGGGATGCAAGGCTGGTTCTACATGTGCAAGTCAATAAATGTAAACCAGCATATAAACAGAACCAAAGACAAAAACCACATGATTATCTCAATAGATGCAGAAAAGGCTTTTGACAAAATTCAACAGCCCTTCATGCTAAAAACTCTCAATAAATTCAGTATTGATGGAACGCATCTCAAAATAATAAGAGTTATTTATGACAAATCCACAGCCAATATCATACTGAATGGGCAAAAACTGGAAGCATTCCCTTTGAAAACTGGCACAAGACAGGGATACGTTCTCTCACCACTACCATTCAACATAGTGTTGGAAGTTCTGGCTAGGGCAATCAGGCAAGAGAAAGAAATCAAGGGTATTCAGTTACGAAAAGAAGAAGTCAAATTGTCCCTGTGTGCAGATGATATGATTGTATATTTAGAAAACCCTATCATCTCAGCCCAAAATCTCCTTAAGCTGATAAGCAACTTCAGCAAAGTCTCACGATACAAAATCAATGTGCAAATATCACAGGCATTTTTATACAGCAGTAAGAGACAAACAGAGAGCCAAATCATGAACGAACTCCCATTCACAATTGCTTCAAAGAGAATAAAATACCTAGGAATCCAACTTACAAGGGATGTAAAGGACCTCTTCAAGAACTACAAACCACTGCTCAGTGAAACAAAAGAGGACACAAACAAATGGAAGAACATACCATGCTCATGGATAGGAAGAATCAATATCGTGAAAATGGCCATACTGCCCAAGGTAATTTATAGATTCAATGCCATTCCCATCAAGCTACCAATGACTTTCTTCACAGAATTGGAAAGAATTGCTTTAAAGTTCATATGGAACCAAAAATGAGCCCGCATTGCCAAGACAATCCTAAGTCAAAAGAACAACGCTGAAGCCATCACGCTACCTGACTTCAAACTATACTACAAGGCTACAGTAACCAAAACAGCATGGTACTCGTACCAAAACAGAGATATAGACCAATGAAATAGAACAGAGCCCTCAGAAATAATACCACACATCTCCAGCCATCTGATCTTTGACAAACCTGACAAAAACAAGAAATGGGGAAAGGATTCCCTATTTAATAAATGGTGCTGGGAAAATAGGCTAGCCATAAGTAGAAAGCTGAAACTGGATCCTTTCCTTACTCCTTATATCAAAATTAATTCAAGATGGATTAGAGACTTAAATGTTAGACCTAATACCAAAAAACCCTAGAAGAAAACCTAGGTAACACTATTCAGGACATAGACATGGGCAAGGACTTCCTGTCTAAAACACCAAGAGCAATGGCAAAAAAGCCAAAATTGACAAATGGGATCTCATTAAACTAAAGAGCTTCTGCACAGCAAAAGAAACTACCATCAGAGTGAACAGGCAACCTACAGAATGGGAGAACATTTTTGCAATCTACTCATCTGACAAAGGGCTAATATCCAGAACCTACAAAGAACTCAAACAAATTTATGAGAAAAAAACAACCCCATCAAAAAGTGGGCAAAGGATATGAACAGACATTTCTCAAAAGAAGACATGCATACAACCAACAGATACATGAAAAAATGCTCATCATCACTGGCCATCAGAGAAATGCAAATCAAAACCACAATGAGATACCATCTCACACCAGTTAGAATGGCGATCATTCAAAAGTCAGGAAACAACAGGTGCTGGAGAGGATGTGGAGAAATAGGAACACTTTTACACTGTTGGTGGGATTGTAAACTGGTTCAACCATTGTGGAAAACAGTATGGCGATTCCTCAAGGATCTAGAACTAGAAATACCATATGATCCAGCCATCCCATTACTGGGGATATACCCAAAGGATTATAAATCATGCTGCTATAAAGACACATGCACACGTATGTTCATTGCGGCACTATTCACAATAGCAAAGACTTAGTATCAACCCAAATGTCCATCAGTGACAGACTGGATTAAGCAAATGTGGCACATATACACCATGGAATACTATGCAGCCATAAAAAAGGATGAGTTTGTGTCCTTTGTAGGGACATGGATGCAGCTGGAAACCATCATTCTCAGCAAACTATCACAAGAACAGAAAACCAAACACCGCATGTTCTCACTCATAGGTGGGAATTGAACAATGAGATTACTTGGACTCTGGAAGTGGAACATCACACATGGGGGCCTATTATGGGGAGGGGGTAGGGGGGAGGGATGGCATTGGGAGTTATACCTGATGTAAATGAGGAGTTGATGGGTGTTGACCAGTTGATGGGTGCAGCACACCAACATACCACACATATACATATGTAACAAACCTGTACATTGTGCACAGTGCACATGTACCCTAGAACTTAAAGTATAATAAAAAGAAAAAAAAAGAAATAAATGTTAACTCAGATATCTTAAAAATATATAAATAGTAAGATAATTACTATTTACTAAAAATTATTATGAATTACATCAGAAAATGAGCCTTCCTACCTACTCCTTTTGGGAACAAATATTAATGTAAATATTATATAGGGTAATCTAACAAAATGCCTCAAAATCCTACATGAATAGTTTTTCGCCCACATCTAGGAAATTTTCTTGCTAAAATTAGTTAGAATGTATATAAATCTGTATATATATTAGAATGATTTTCAAAACACTGGAAAAAAAGAAGTGGTTATAACCCAAACTTGAAAACGATGGTTAGGGAATACTCTTAGGGAAGTAGAACTGGAAGAATTATAATGATTTAACAGGAAGCTCGATTTATTTTAGCTATTCAGGAAAGAGATTTTATGAACAGAAGGCAGATGGTCTGCTATGGAAACGTAGAGAAAGGAGATCCGTTATCCAAGGACCTTAGCTAAAGAAGGCAAAGTTGAACATCATGGTTATGTCTAAAATACTTACTGAAGGAAGATGGTTTTAGGAAAACCTTTCTCAGGGACATTTTTTAAATATTATCTAACAGTCTTTGGTCTGATTTTGTGTTCACCAGATAAATTCTGATTTTTGTTCACCAGATAAACTATTTTTTATATAGGAAGAAATTATATCATCTATTCCTTTGAGAATTATGGCCTGGTTGTTAGATTTATCCCTGGAATTTATTTAAATGAAATTCGTCTTTTAAGACATATTTGCTTTGATTTTAAAATTTAAATAAAGTTTTAATTTTAGAATAGTCTTAGATTAACAGAAAAGTTGCCAAGATAGTATGAAGTTCCCATATATTCTCTACCCAGTTTCTCCTACTGTTAACATCTTACACTACTAGAATACATTTGTCACAACTAAGGAATCAACTTTGGGCATTCCCATTAGCTGAACTACATACTTTATTCATGCTTTGACTTATTAAAAGAAACTAAGATTCCATGTGTAGAAATAGGATGGAAACAAACATAACTTTAGAAAATTAGTATGTTTAATCATGAAAAGGTCTTAAAAGGGAGAGAGGTAAAGAGGCCAAGAATAAAGCAGAAATACAAGTGAAGAAAGAAACAACAATTGCTCTGAGATTCTATTATTCATAAGTGACAGGCAAAATTTTAAAAGTTGTATAGTATAGATTTGGGGGAAAACAGCTATACTCTCTTCATTGCTTATGGGAGTACAATTGCTAGCTCTTCAATGTAAAATAATTTGGCAATAGGTATCAAAATTACAAAGGCATACAATTTTCACTTATCACCTCATCCAAGAATACCCCCTACAGGTATGCTTGGATATGTGAAAAATGATGTATGTACAAGAGTATTTATTACCTTGTGATTATATTAATAACTGAATGCAAACAACCCATAAGCCCATGAATAAATTATGGCATATCCTAAAAACAAATCAGTTATAAAAAGAATGAGAAAGTTCTCTGTGATAATTGGAACTATTGACCCGCAAATATTTATTCCCTATACTCTTCCTTCTTGGGCAGAATGTACTTCTCCACTCACTGATGTCAGGCTTAATCATAACAGTTGGTTTGACCATTGAGATATAAGGAAATATACATAGAAGGACAAAAAAGCACTCCTACAATTATAGGAAATTTGTTATGAGAGAAATGGCATTTCAGATTGTATCAATTTTCTAAGGCTGCAGTAACCAAGTACCACTAACCAGGTGGCTTAAACAAAGACATTTAGTGCCTCATAGTTCTGGAAGCTAGAATTGTTTGGTTACTTCTGAAGGCTGTGAGACGGAATCTGTTCCATGCCTTTTTTCTAGGTTCTGGTGGTAACATATAGCATTTCTTGGCTTGTAGAGGCATCATTTTTACTTCTGCTTGGTGTTTCCCAGTATGTGTATCTGTATCCAACTTTCCTTTAGTATAATGACACAGTCATACTCCATTAAGGTTACCCCTATGCCAGCATGACCTCATCTTAACTAAGATCATCTGTAATGATTCTATTTTCAAATAAGGTTACATTCTGAGGTGCTTGGGGTTAGGACTTTAACATATGAATTGAAGGGGAGACACAATTGAACGTCTAACCCTGATCTATGGAAGAAAGTGATTATTTTTACTAACTAATACTAGGACAGTGGTAACCCACAGAGGGAAAGAGACAAAATTGATTATATCATATAGCAAAAGTGATTCTGGATAGACTGAATATTTAAATATGAAAAACAAATTTTATAAGTTTCACAGGATAATATCAAGAAATTTTCTCTAGGAACTCACAAGAGAAAAATATTTTTTAAATAAGGCATGAACTACATTAATACGTATATGCTCACTAAATTTTACTGCATCAAAATTCAGAAGTAATGTTCACCAAAAGACACAGTAAGGAAATAAAATATCCCTAAATCTAAGTAGAAGATATAAAGCAGCTTTCTAAAAGTCAATAAGAAAAAGATAAATGACCAAACATAAAAATTGGCAGAAGACATGAATGGGTAATTAGTAGGTAATTAATAGGGTAATAAAACACAAATGATCAATAACTATAATAAAAGTTCCCAACATACTTTACAATCAGTAAATGAAAATTACAACCAACGAAGATAATATTTTATGCCAGCAAATTTTCAAAAACTAACAAATGTGACAAATCCATGCGTTACTAAAGATGTAAACATTGGAATCAACAAAAACATTTATACACTACGTGAATATGTGTATATTCTGTATCCAACAACACCCTCTCTTTAGTATATACCTGAGAAAATGTCTTTACTGAGGAACTGGAATACATTCAAGAATTTTCATAGGTTTCCCATAATAACAAACAACAAAAATATAGGAATAACTCAAATAACCATCGAAGATGAATGCTTATACAGAGTCATGTGTGGCTTAACAACAGGAATATGGTCTGAGAAATGCATTGTTAGGCTATGTTGTCATTGTGTGAACATCATAAGAGTATATATATGCAAACCTAGACACTATAGCCTAGTACACACCTATGCTCTATGGCACAGCCTTTTGCTCCTAGGCTACAAACCTATTCAGCATGTTACTTTACTGAATAGTGTAGGCAATTGAAACAGAATGGTGTATTTACATATCTAAACATAGAAAAGATAACAGTAAAAATATGTTATATGCATTTATTTAAAAGGCAAATAATGGGTTTATTTTAGTTATTTCTCTAGTGAACATTTCTCATAAATCATTACTCAATTTTCTGTCAAAAAAAACTCAAAATCTTTTTATTCCTTACAAATGTATATAAATCTACCACAAAAAAACTCAATATTGTGACACTGAAAAAGTTGCCAAAATCCCCATAATGCAAGAGATAATCCTTCTCTGTCAATCAAGCAGTAATTTAAGTAAAATAAATAAAATAAGTTTAATAAAGTTTTTTCCTTTTTTTTTTGAGACGGAGTCTTGCGCTGTCATGGGCTGGAGTGCAGTGGCATGATCTCGGCTCACTGCGACCTCTGCCCCACCCCCCCCCCACCCCCCCGCCGTTCAAGCGATTCTTCTGCCTCAGTCTCCCAAGTAGCTAGTGCATCTGGCATTGGTGGGTTCTTGGTCTCGCTGACTTAAAGAATGAAGCCACAGACACTTGTGGTGAGTGTTACAGTTCTTAAAGATGGTGTGTCCGGAATTTGTTCCTTCAGACATTCAGATGTGTCTGGAGCTTCTTCCTTCTGGTGGGTTCGTGGGCTTGCTGACAGGAGTAAAGGTGCAGACCTTCACAGTGAGTGTTACAGCTCTTAAACGTGGCCCGTCTGGAGTTGTTCATTCTTCCCCGTGGGTTCGTGGTCTCACTGACTTCAGTAGTGAAGCTGCAGACCTTCACAGTGTTACATCTCTTAAAGGCAGTGTGGACCCAAAGAGTGAGCAGCAGCAAGATATATTGTAAAAAGCAAAAGAATAAAGCCTCCACCTTACGGAAAGGGACGCAAGCAGGTTGCCAGTGCTGACTGGAGCAGCCTGCTTTTATTGCCTTATCTGACTCCACCCACATCCTGCTGATTGGTCCATTTTACAGAGAGTTGAGTTCTCTATTTTTACAGAGAGCTGATTGGTCCATTTTGACAGAGTGCTGATTGGTGCATTTACAATCCCTCAGTTAGACACAGAGTGCTAATTGGTGCATTTACAATCCTTCAGCTAGACACAGAGTGCTTAGACAGAAAAGTTCTCCAGGTCCCCACTAAGTTAGCCAGATACAAAGTACTGATTGGTGTATTTACAAACATTGAGATAGACAGAGGGTGCTGATTGGTGCATTTAGAATCCCTTAGCTAGACATAAAGGTTCTCCAAGTCCCCACTAGACTCAGGAGCCCAGTTGGCTTCAAGTAGTGGATCCCGCACCAAGGCTGCAGGTGGAGCTGCCCGCCAGTCCCTAGCGGCACCTGCCCTCCTCAGCTCTTGGGTGGTGGATGGGACCAGGCGCCACGGAGCAGGGGGCGGCGTCCCTAGGGGAGGCTCCAGCGGTGCAGGAGCCCACCCGTGGAGAGGGGAGGGTCGAACATGGCTGGCTGTACGTCCCCAGCCCTCCCCGTGGGGGAGGCGGCTGACGCTTGGCGAGAATTCCAGCATGGTGCGTGCAAGCTGGCAGTGCTGGGGGACCCAGCACCACCTGCACAGCTGCTGGCCTGGGTGCTAAGTCCCTCGCTGCCCTGGCAGGGCCCGCGGAGCCCCGGGGGGGAACTTCTGCTGGCCTGTGAGTGTCCTGGGTATCCCTGGTTACCGCCCTGGCCTCTTCCTCCACAACTCAGTCACAATCAGCAGAAGAAATAAATATCTAGAGATACTTCATCCCAGAGTTACAAAGCAAATAATTGAACAGATTAAACTACATTCTGATCTTGAATATAGATTTTTCACAGAGGAGGGGGAAGTATTGAATAACAATGTATGCTTCCATGATCTTGCTAAGTTACTCTAGCACTGAATGGTTCAAACATTCAAAGAGAAGTCAGCACCAAACTCTTATTCTTACCTTTTTCTCAGTCATACACATTGTTTTCACAAATTCCTTAGGTGAACTACACAAAGATAATTCACTGTCAAGCAACTGACACATTAAAATATGAAAACTAAGATAAGATTTTTTAATATAAAACCCAAATCACGCTTTTCCTATTTAGGAAGAGAATTGTTTGAATTCTTGTAGCAGCTTAGTGAATTGCAGAGGTTCTGATACATATTATAATCACTTAGAGAGCTTTAAACAATATAAATTATATCTGATCACTATATATGTATCAAAATATCACTATGTACCCCTTAAATATACACAATCATTATTTCTCAATAAAGTTTTTTTTAAATAGATATTGATTCTAAATTAATCACCCTGGGCTTGGGGTGGTGCTTGGCGCTGATATTTTTAAAGAGCTTCCAGTTATTCTAATGGATATCCATAGTATAAAAGTTTTGAGTACTCAAAAAAGTAAGGAACCTCCAGTGACACAATGCATACTGAACATACACGTTTGTCTCCATTTATGTCTCTGCTCCTCTGAGTCCCAACAACTGAATATATGAGCCTGCCCTGCTCCTGCATGGGCTTCACTCTCTTACATGGATAACTCCTAATCTTTTATCCTTAATTTATCCTTGATAAAAGCCTTTGATTTGTTTCACTCTTCAGCGTTCTCACAAATGAGATGAATGAGTAGTGCAGAGATTCTCGGAGCCTGAATGTTTGCCTCTTGTTTATTCTTATCATTTGAAAACGGGCAATTTCTAGTCACTCAGTGACTCTCTGGGTCATTGTCCAGTTTGGATCATGTACTAATATCATGAGACTAAAGGCACCAAATGTTTGAAGCTATGACAGGATTTTGCCAAGGGCAATTTAGAACTTCAGTGACCACACTGGAGAATTTGAAATATGAATATGATAATCCACTACGTGATGCCTTGGAATCAAAGGGCTCAAAGACTTCAAATATTTGATTATCAGAATTTTTAAGATCCATATGAAGAAGCTTCTAAAAGACCAAAAAAGTTTAAATTTCTCCTTTTAAGGAGCCTTTAGAAAAGTCTAATAAAACTTAGAGCATCTGCAATCCAAGCTTTACCTCTCATCTTACAGGTTTTCCTCCCTCTTACAGGTCCACCTGTATATTTGTTTCCTCCTGCCACTTGGTCTGTTCCTCTTTCTGCACCTTCCCTGGACCTTTTCCTCTTTCCCTTATTCTTTCTAAACATAACCATCCCACTGGTCCATAATGCCTCACGATGTCTTCTAACATAAGTGGGAAAGAATATCATCCCAGTTCCACTGAAAATGTAGCTTCAAATATTGGTCAAGGTCAGAACTATAAGATCTACTCTTCTCTCACACTGAAAAATAAGAATTCATTAAAGAACTGGGAATTGTCCTTGGGTCGTATAGTCTAGGACTCTCTCACCCTTCCCAATTAACATATCTCCTTTTGAGACCCAGAGATACTAAAATCTCTTTTGGAAAAAAAAAAAAAAAAAGCAGAGTAACTTGATTACAAAATTTTTGTTAAATATGTATCAAAGTTTGAACAGAAATGAATAACAAAATGGATATAAAATAGTATAAGATCCCTTAGCAACTAGCCCTGATATCTTTTCAAACCAAACTAATTGGCAAAATCTTTAGTCTTATAAAAAGGAAAAAATAAAATTAATCCCCGATCTTAGAGACCATGGCACTACCACCTTTAGAGATTATACCAACCTCAATCAGAGAACATTATATCTGTCCCATGCATCTTTTTGTTAACACTCTTAAAACTGAGCTGGCAGATTTAGTTAGGAAGCAGAAGGTAAAATAGTCTCCTATCTGCCTCCTATAAACAGATGATACGATGATCTGTCTGAATTACAAGAGCTGGCAAAAAACTCTGAAGGTACCTTGACTTGAGAAAGAGAAAAATTAAAGACCAAATAATACTTAATCGGATTAAGCAAAAAGGGCACCTCCATGCTGAATCTAGACAAAGACATCTGTTCAAATTATAAGAAAATGGGACACTGAAAGAACATTAGCCCTGCCTTAATTCAAAAGACAGAATATCAAAAGAGAAAGGGCAAAATTTGTATAACAAAATAACATCCTCCTAGGACGTAATATTTTCATTTTGCCCAAAATTGCTCTTACCACCAAAAAAATAAATAAATAAATGTCCATGTGACTGGCAAAAACACTATCTTCCATTTGCAGTTAACCCTATGACCTTTTTATTATGCCTTTCTGAGAGTCACAAAAAGTTTTCCAGGGTAAAAATCTCAAATACCCTTCAAACTTTGCCTTTGTCTCAACTACTTCCTATCACTCTGGGACACTGCACTAGTCACTAAGCTTCTCTACATAGAAATTTCACTCTGGTGAATCTTCTGGCACAAAACCTATTTTTAAAATGAGGAGCCTCCATTAAAGTTGGCTGAATCAGACAGCCACTTTCTAAATAAAATTCCCAGTCTGTGGTTTGATGATAGCACAGATGTTATTACCTGATACCTACTCTATTGATACCTTAAGCTCTGAATCTGTTCCCAAGAGCTTCTGGGCTAAAAACAGTTCAGATGTAGGGCACATAAATGATGCTGAACCTATAATAGCCTCAATTGATCTGGCTGAGTCCCTGGTAAAATTAGCCCAATACACACTAAGGGAGAAATGCCAACTATTCTATCTGGTACCTTCTGAAACAGCTCATTAGTCTCTGTATTAGACCTAGTATTAACTCTGTTCTGTTCATTGAAAAGACAAATAGGTGCAGCTACTGTTTTGTGCAAGTTTTAAAGGCCATTAAAATACTGTGCTTCCTGCTTCCTGTGTTCCCTAACCCTAATATCATTTTCTCCTTGATCACTGACATAGCTATTTACTCTCTAGTGTTAGATCTATTCTCAGCACTCTTTAGTGTACACTTATCCCCAGACTTAATGTATCTATTTGCAATTCTCTTGGGAAAATCAACAATATACTTGAATAGTTATACCCCAGGATTTACAGAAGTACTCTCTTACTCCTTGCAAATAATTATAAACTTAGAGACATTGACGTCTCAGTAATCCACTCTTATAGAGTATGTTGATGATCTTCTATTTTACTCTCTGAGAATCTTACAGAACTAATTCTCTTCACTTGAAAAGAGCATTACCAGAAAGGAAACACAAAGTGTCTTAATATAAACTCCAATTTGTCAGTCCTTTACTCTACTCTTACAGATTAATATGGCTTAATATCACAAAGGTTTAAGGTATATACTCAAGATTACCACCAATAAGCCAAAATGAGTTCTCATAAATATAAACCACAGGAACCCCTGAATGACCTACAGCCTGGAAACCTGGTTTCAGGGAAATGACATCACCGTAAGACTGCTCTTATACAATTCAGTCCACAGCACTCCCCGATTGTCAACATCCTGCAACATAGTGATACATTTGGTAACAATCAATGAACCTACATTGACACATCATTATCAAATACCTTTTCAAACAATATAATTTTAAAATGTTGACTTTTATCTAAAAATAAAAGTTTACTGGACAGGACCTTATCAGGCACTATTAACCACAAACACTGCAGTAAATTTCTAATCAACTCTTGAATTCATATTTCCTAGATAAAGATGAAAAAATGTGTATTCTTCAATTGTTGATATATATATTATATATAAAAAACTTTGTATATATTCAAAATTTGTCCATGTAGTAAGGCCACAAAACAAATCTTAATAAATTTCAAAGGACTGAAGTCAAACACAGTGTGTCCTCTAGCTTCAATGCAACTAAAATCAAAGCAAACAGAAAACTAGAAAAACTAGATATTTTTTAACACTAAGAAGCCATTAAATGGCTAATGCCTCAAAGAAATCATAATTGAAAATAAAACATATTTTGAACAATAACAAAATTCTGCAATACTGAAAATTTTCACATACAGTTAAAATTACTTGGAAGGAAATTTATAGACCCAATTGCATGCATGAACTGAAAAATAAGAAAAATTAAAAATTAGTGATTTTAGTATCTATATCAAGAATTTAGAAAAGAACAGTACCCTAAACACTTCAGAAAAGAAGAAAATAAATAATTAAATAAACATATAATAAAAGAATAAATAAAGCCAAAACTCAGTTTTTTGAAAGTCCTAAAATGAAAATTCTCTAGGAATCATCAATGGAAAGAGAAGACATAGATATCCAGTATAAGGAATTCAGAAAGATGAGCTAACTACAGATGTTGCTACTGTTAAAAGAGATAAAAGTATATTATAAATAACTTAAGCAATATATTTAAAATCTTAGATAAAACAGTCATTTCTAGAAAGATATAAGTTACCAAACTGTTTAAAGAAGAAAGAAAAGAAAAAACTGCAGTCTTTCTATTACTCCATAGGCAAACTTCCTCCACACATTCCTGTCAAACATTTAAGAACAAGTAATTTCTATCTTACAAAAGCTCCTCCAGAGATTTTAAAATGACACAGTGCTGCTCTTTTTACTGTGTGAAGCTAGCATAATCTTTATAACAAATCTATGAAGGACAATACTGAAAAAGAAACACTCAGTTCTTTCTAATTCAAATATATACACAAACGTTCTAAACAAAATTTTTCAAAATGAACATAAAAAATTTTACAAAGGATAGTATAGCAGAACCAACTTAATTTATCACTGAAATGCAAGGTTGATTTAACATTAGAAAGTAAACTAATGCTATTTCCACATCAGAAGATTAAAGGAGAAAGGTTATGCCATCATGTTAATAGATGCAGGAAAAACATAATAGATAAAATTCAACATTTTTAATTATATTGTTTGAAAACATATTTGATAATGATGTGTCAATGTAGGTTCATTGATTGTTAGCAAATATATCACTGTTTCAGGATGTTGATAATCGGGGAGCTCTGTGGACTGAATTGTGTCCCCCCAAAATCATATATTGAAGCCCTACCCCTCAATGTGATGGCATTAGAGATAGGGCCTTTGGGAGGTGATTGGGTTTAGATGAGGGCATGGGGGCGAGGTCCTCATGATGGAATTAGTGCCTTTATAAGAAGAGGAGAGTGCTCATGCTCTCGCTCTCTCTCTCACTCTCGTGTGTGTGTGTATCTCCACCATATGAGGACACAGTGAGAGGGTGTCCATCAGCAAGCCAGGAATAGGGCCCTTACCAGGAACTGAATCTGCTAGAAAGAACCTTGATCTTAGACTTTTCAGTCTCCAGAACTTTGAGAAATAAATGTTTTTTGTTCAAGCCACCTAGTCTGTGGGTAAATCTGAAGTCTCATCTAACTAGCGTGGGACACAAAGTAAAAAATATATATTTTTTAAGTAAAGAGTTGAGCTTCATGACACCTGTCATCTGCTATTTGGAAAGTATTTACTATCTTCATTTGGTTCAAGGAAGTCAGCGTCCCATCCTTGGGAATAAATTCATGAACTATATGAAAGGAAGAGACAGGTCATGGGGACTAAAGCACAATGTTGTCAGAGGAAGTGATTCCCAGGAGTTTTAGCCTCACGTTCTGGAGACAGGTGAATGAGTCTGTATCCCAGCTCTGCAGAGAGACAGGAGGACAAGGAGGGAAGAAACCTTTGATAGCTCTAGTATGCTATTGTTACATATAGAACAATTATTCTATTATATATGTAAAATGATGAGATAAATTGATCTTAAAATCCCATAATTTTTTGGTTATATACCCAGTAATGGGATGGCTGGGTCATATGGTACATCTAGTTCTAGATCCTTGAGGAATCGCCATACTGTTTTCCATAATGGTTGAATGAGTTTACAATCCCACCAGCAGTGTAAAAGTGTTCCTATTTCTCCACATCCTCTCCAGCACCTGTTGTTTCCTGACTTTTTAATGATTGTCATTCTAACTGGTGTGAGATGGTATCTCATTGTGGTTTTGATTTGCATTTCTCTGATGGCCAGTGATGATGAGCATTTTTTCATGTGTCTGTTGGCTGTATGAATGTCTTCTTTTGAGAAATGTCTGTTCATATCCTTACTGGGTATATACCCAAAGGATTATAAATCATGCCGCCATAAAGACACATGCACACGTATGTTTATTGCGGCACTATTCACAATAGCAAAGACTTGGAATCAACCCAAATGTCCATCAGTGACAGACTGGATTAAGAAAATGTGGCACATATACACCATGGAATACTATGCAGCCATAAAAAAGGATGAGTTTGTGTCCTTTGTAGGGACATGGATGCAGCTGGAAACCATCATTCTCAGCAAACTATCGCAAGAACAGAAAACCAAACACCGCATGTTCTCACTCATAGGTAGGAACCGAACAATGACATCACTTGGACTCGGGAAGGGGAACATCACACACCGGGGCCTATCATGGGGAGGGGGGAGGGGAGAGGGATGGCATTGGGAGTTATACCTGATGTAAATGACGAGTTGATGGGTGCTGACGAGTTAATGGGTGCAGCACACCAAGATGGCACAAGTATACATATGTAACAAACCTGCACGTTATGCACATGTACCCTAGAACTTAAAGTATAATAAAAAAAAAAATCCCATAATTTTTTTAAAAATTCTATCTTACCACTAATGGGACAAAATATTGCTTTGCTGAGATAATAGACTTACTTTTATTGTCAACTTTCTATTCCATGTACTTTGATAACAAACATAGTTTTTATAATCCATGTCAAACTACCTTCTTCAAGAAGTTCGGGTTGGATATAAACAGAAACATGAAGCTGTGACTTGAGTCACACTAAAAGGCTCAGGCCATGGCAGAACAACTGAATAATCAGTGTCAGGGTTAGGTCTTGGATGGCATTGGGATATATCAAGGAAGACAAGGAAAAGTTTAGCACAGAGGTAGACAAAAGTAAAAAGCTGTTATCAGGTAATGAAATCATTGAGTAAATACCGGGATAAGTACTTTGAGATGACCATATTAAGGTAAGTCTAATGCCAGGAGTTGCATATAGTTGGATAAAAGGGCCATTAGTCAGAATTTTATGCTGAATCAAAAATCAGAGTGTCTCTTCAAGTAACAACAGAACAGTCAGCTAGCACAGATCCAAGTATAGAGAACGTGTGAAGATTCAGACAGGCAGAGTAAGTGTTGTGGAAAACTGTTATCATCTCACTGAAGAAATTATGTTAGAGCAAAGGTTAATCAGACATCCTCTGTAATATATCCCTTCCATATTCAGGGCTAAAATGTCATGGCCTATGGTATTTCTCATGCTAAATTACATTCAACCACTTTGTCCAATAGGGCCTAGTAGGGAGGGGTTTTACAGTAAGATAAAAAGACAGTATCAAGTTTCCAACAATAAAATACCACCATTCTAGAAATGTCTCAAATTTAAATATAAAAATCCGATGTATTGTAAAAATTTTCTATGAGAAATTGAATATAATTTTTTTTTGCAAATTAAGGCTGAAATTTAAAATCCCAAAGTCCAGACTCAAAATATCTCACCTTTGTGGATTAATTAACATTCAATTATTACCTCCCATCCCAACCTTTTAATTCTCAATCTCAGCTGTTATAGTTAGGGTTCTTTTACCAGATGAGGTTCTGGCTTTTTTTACTGGAATCAGTGTGCAGTCCTTTAGGAATTATGTTGTTGAATTATTCAGTAAGTTTCTCTTGAGCCTTGCTTTAAAGAATTCAAAGTATAGTAAGACAAGATTTTTGCAGTTCTGTTCTGATACTCTCCAAATTTAGAAAATAAGCCAATTCCCAGGCCATAGAAGTATTATTAGAAGTAGTTAGGAATGCAGTTGGAGTCAGTTTACCTCAGTTTTTTTTTTTTTAATCCAAGAGCTGTGAACATAAACACAAATGGAAGAACTAGCCTATAAAAATTTAGACTGTGCTAATTTTGTTTATGTTATCTTAGAAGGGGTAGAAATCCATCAATACAAACTATTCTCTAAACAAGTGACACTGGAAACATTACTGTATTTTCTCAACCTATAGAAAATTTAGAATGTTGATAGACCATACTTACTAATTTTAATTTGAAACGTCTTTCTTTTTCAACCAGCATATTTCCCCCAAGTACTGAATTAAATGAGGACTCCACTTGAAACTACTGTGTTCACTTTCTCATGAGCAGGCATTTTCAGTCCTATATCACATTGGCTATTTCCCGTGCCTCTTGTAAATTTCTTCAGGACTATCTCACCTACTTCCTAGGGAGCATGTTTTCTCATGCAGCCATCCCTGTAATGTGCTGTGACACACTGATGTGCTGTGAATGGCTTACTCATGTACTGAGTCTTGTGTCCTCCAGGCAAGTCATAGAGTTGGTACATTTACTCCACTGAGCAGCAAGATACATTATCAGGTTCAATATGTGCAATGACATGAAAAAGGTTAGGAAATACTGAAACTGATCCAGAACCAAACTGAGGACACCTAATGAGGTATCTCCTGAGTCTGCAGACAGGCAATATGAATACAAGATTATTCCCTTTCTTAATCTTCAATGCCATATACAATAAAATGCAGTTTGGGACAGTAAATCTCACTGTACCTGGCCAGGTCTGTCAATTTATATCTAGAAGAACTACACCAAATCTCAGTGGCCCTCATAGGACTCAGCTGAAAAGCAGTAAATACTCTTCTGCATTTTATATGCAGAATATATTTTCCCTATAACCAGTCCTTGCCCCTGTTGCTTCAGATTTATAGGATTGTTTGTAGAGTGACCATATAACTGATCAAACACTTTTGGTCATAAAATGAAACACTTAAAAACATTATTATCTAAGTTTTTCCTGAGGAAACTGGCATATATAGCCACCCTAGCCATCCAGAAGCAAGCCAAAAGCTAGACAATAGGTTAATTTGATAAAGTGAGACCCTGAGAATGTATACTGACCAGAAACTAGGATTGCTTTCCTGAGGATGAGTCAGGGCACCACCAACAGGGGGAAGTTCATGGCCCAAGGAAGAAAGATCACCACTTAGAAGCAAATAGTCACCAATGGTTCTCCATCTTTATCTTCTACTTCTCAACAATTTTTGACATGTTTGATTCTTTTCTCTGTTGAAAATCTCTATGTACAACTAGGTAAACTCTCTTATCAGATTTTTCTGCTACTTCACTGCTTGCACTTCCTCAGTTGTCTTAGTTAGCTCCTCTTCCCCATCAGACTTTTAAATGTTGGATTGCCTTAAAGGACTCCACTCAACCTTTTTCTTAGTGCCATCTCCCCTTAGGTGACTTTTCTTCCCACAAAATCCCTTAAAACAATATCTATGCCAATAGTCCTGCTAGTCATATCTCCAGACTAGTCAATTCACCTTTGCTACAGATTAATAAACTACTTGACTTGTCACCACCAATGCATCTTAATAAAACCCAAGTAGGAGACACTTTCTACCCTATAAAGTGTACTTATCCTCAAACATTCACCAAAACTCAGTGAATGGCTCACTCTTCATATGGTTTCTCAAACCTAAAAACTTGGATTGATGCTTGAGTACTCTTTTCTTTCCCATCACACTCAACAACCAATTTACCAATTACTTTCTGTCTCTATGTCAAATATACATCACCTACTGGATCATTTCTTACTTTTTCCATTGCTAGAACCCTAGTCCAAACCACCATCACCTCTCACCCGGAACACTGCATTAACTTCCCAACAGATATCCCTGTCTCTCGCTCTCCCCAATGGTCCATCCTCTACAGTGTTTTTCTGAATTGATATCCCCATTTTCTTCTTTTCTCAACACTATTGGCATGCCATTACAACCAGAATAAACTTTTACCATGGCTCCTAAGATCCTGTGTATTCTGGCCCTTGCATACCTCTCTGATCTAATCTCTCTCCACATTCACTACACTCTAGCCATACTGTCCTTATTTCTGTCCCTTTAATAGCCAAAGGTTGTTTACATCC
Organism: Theropithecus gelada; assembly: GCF_003255815.1. Lineage (NCBI taxonomy): Eukaryota > Metazoa > Chordata > Mammalia > Primates > Cercopithecidae > Theropithecus > Theropithecus gelada. The sequence goes on along the minus strand of NC_037675.1, from coordinate 41,095,527 downwards.
CCAGGGCCTTTGATCTTGCTGTTCCTTCTGTTAGGGATGCTGTTCTCCAGGATTTTTGCACATTACTCAAGTTCCAAGCCAATTTTCTCAGAGATACCTTTCTTCACTGTGCTAAAGTGGGCCCTTCCATTGTATGTCCTGTTTTACATATATTTACGTATGTGTGTATGTATTTGTCTATGTGTATAAAAAACACTTTTCAACTCCTGAAAATATGGGCCAATGTGACCTCCTGGATGCAGGAACTCTGAATTATTCACTGCTTAAAACAGTACCTGGCACCTAGCAAGTACCATTAAATATTTCTGAACTGACAGGTATGGGATATCTGTCATTCTGAAAAGCATAACTAAAATTCATGGAAATACTACCTACATCTCAAAACTGTATGCCAAGATTTTTATTTTCACAATCAATTTCAACTCTGAACTTTTTGTTCATTTCTCAGTTTGTTTTTCATCTTCTTCCACAAGACTGATAGCTTTCTTTATTTCAAGTCTTAAAATAGCTATCATCATAGACTAATAATATCCACAAGTTGGAAATTTTACAATATGCTTGTTTTTATGTACCATCATACTTAAAAATATTTATGCAATTTCTGGTCCATCTTTGTTCTTTATTTCTTTGCTTGCCAGTGGAACAGATACAGATCTTACAGATCTCCTTCTCTAAATATAGTTCCTTGGTCTTGTTGCCACCACTACAAACCTCTCTTGCACCCATACCTCTCATAAATTCCAACATCTGAGAGTTACGGAAAATAGGAAAAAGGGTAAAATAATTTCTTTCTTAACATGCAGCTCTACTTGTTCATTCCCTGCCTATGGCAAAGAATACACAGATCTCAGGGATGCCAATGCTATATACACTCGCCTCCAAGCTCTCAGTAACTAGGCTTTTTTTACTCACAGCTTCACAAATACATTCAGGCACCTTGGAAATTTAATACCATATTACCATTTTAAAATTACATTTCTTAAAGGTCTGTTTCACATTTTTAGGGGGTGGAAAGAGACTGACTTTTTGTTGACAAAAATACTATATAAAAACAAATTTGCTTCCTAAGCCTTGTCCACTGGTTAAGTAGAATCTGGTTATATAAAAAACCCTACAAAGCCACTTTCCTGTATTTCTTATTCTTTTGTCACATTTCACTTTTCTTTAGTAACTGTATAAACCAGAGTGCTTCCTGGGAGACATATTAAGGAAATTAAATTCAGATTTAAATTACATTTTATGAAAACCACTCCTTCCAAGTAAACAACAGTATACCAAGGGTTATTCAAGATCAGCGTTTAAGCAGACTATAGCTTCTGACTTTGGCAGCCTACAATTGCAAGTAGGTTTAGGTTGCAAAAAATGTAAAATTAGGATTTTGAAGATACATTAAAACTCACATATTCATTGCAGCAGTATTTACAACGGCCAAGATGTAAAAACAACCTAAATGACCATCCACAGATGAATGGATAAGGAAAAGGTGTTATACACTTACAATAGAATAATATTCAGCCTTAAAGAAGAAAATTCCTTGGCATGAGACAACATGGAGCTAGGTGCGGTTGTGTGCTTCTGTAGTCCCTCTGCCTATAGTCCCAGTGCCTCTAGAAAGCTGAGGAAGGAGGAGAGCTTGAGTCCAGGAATTTGAGGCTTTATTGCATTGTGATAATGCCTGGGACATGGATGAACCTTGAAGATATTATGCTAAGTGAAAAAAGGGAGTCACAGAAAAACAAATAATGCATGATTCCACTTAATATCAGGTATTTAAAATAATCAAACTCATAGAAGCAAAAAGTAGAATGCTGATTGACAGGGGCTAGGGAGAGAAAGAAATGAGGAGCTGCTAATCAATGTGTGTAAAATTTACTATGTGAGATGAATCAGTTCTAGAGATCTGCTGTCCAACATGGTGCCTAGGGCTAACAATACTGTTTTGTACTACAGAAAAATCTATTAGAACGGTAGATCTCAAGTTGTGTTCTTACCACAATAAAAAAAAAATTAAGGTTTAGCCTATGTATCAGCACTGTGAAAAGGCTTTTATTTTATTCTTTTCATTTAAGGGCACTGTCTAATTTGGCAAGAGCATAGACAATTTACATTTTTCCAGTTATGTAAGGAGTTATGTGTGGAAAGTTGGCTTAAATAAGTATGTTTCGTTTCAGTGATATTTCAGCTTCTCTTGTGGATGGTGCCTGAGCTGCTTGGCTGTTCTGTCTCTAAATCTAGCTCAGGTTTTACTACCTTGTTGAGCCTTCGCTTTGTTCACCACAAATTGTACCAGTTGTGCCGGCACCCTTGGGCCAGCTCTACGCAGCCAATTGACCTCAGAGCTGGTTTTTCTACTGTGCTAAGCCCACTCACAGGATGTATTTCATACCTATTTGATATATCAAGTATAGTGTTGAGAACAGCTAGTTCCAATACTCAGGAACTTCACCAGAGAGAAGAGGTTGGAGAATGCTAGTAAGAGGAGATCATAGCCTCACAGGAAAGAATAACCAGAAAGACATGAGACTAGAAAAACAGGAGGCCAGAGAGGCACAGATAAGTAAAGATGAGATTGAGGGAGGATGTCAATTAGCAGTACAGTGAATCAGGCACTATTTTTAATATAGTATTATTCCTAGACATAAAGTGACCCAGATAATAGAAAAACAGAATTAATTGTAAAATGATTCAGTTGTTTAACAAACCTGAGAGAAACAAGAAATGGGGAAAGGATTCCCTATTTAATAAATGGTGCTGGGAAAATTGGCTAGCCATAAGTAGAAAGCTGAAACTGGAT
>NC_037675.1:41056498-41087632 GCF_003255815.1 Theropithecus gelada | reverse complement strand
AAAAAAAAAAAAAAAAAAAAAGTAATGCTAATCAAGTTATATTCTTAAAGCACATACTATTTATATCTAATTACTTTGCAGGAAAGTACTGCATATTGTTAAATGCTGAAGAAACCTGAGTGATTTCAGTTGGTTAAAACAATAAACGCAGCCTGTTTGTGCTCAGTCCTCATGGCCTCAGCATTTGCTTCTCTAAATTGGCTCATCGAGTATGACTGTACCTTAGAGAAAATCTGATTTCACTGCAAACCACAGGAAGAGTATCAATTCAGAGATGAATAATTTCTTTACAATAATCCAGTTGATAAAAGCAGAATGTAAAAAGTTTTAAGTACAAAGAAGGAATTGTTGGACCGGGAAAAAATAATAATATTAATTGGTTTCAGCTTTAGTTCAAGTTTGCAAACAGTAAATCTTATTAGTCATTTTAGGTATTTGGTTTCTACAAATGACAAATCCTTTTATTTCTATTTGCTTCCACCTAGATACATATAATAAAGAAAAGGATTATGATAATCCATTTTAACGCCATCATACAATAATAGAAATCTTTTTACCCCAGCAACCAAAATTTTCCAACTGGAAAAAAAAAACACTAGAAAAAATCAGAAGCACATATAGCTAGGAGTAGGAGGATGGCAAGTAACAAGAGAGCAAAAACCCTTTGCAAATACTTCTCACCAATATTTTTTATTATCTCAGCCAAAAGGAAGCCTATCTTTTCCATTCCCTTTTTTGCAAAGCTATGCTCATTTCTTTCTAGTCATTCCCACCTTCTAATAGCCACTGTTTCATTTGTTGAGAAAACAAAATTATATGCTTAAATAACACACATAAAGTTTTCCATTAGTAGAGTCCCATTAATTCCATACTGTAAGAAAATAAATGCAGTATATTAAACTTCAAGCCGAAGTAATGCCTGTAAGATTGCTGTGCCTTAATTATTCTTGTTAGTCTACTCCTAGTAGGCTTTGTGTGCATGTGTATTTATATGTGTACATGTGTATTTATATCAAATTTTATTCTTTAGTAGGCTGCAAAAATGTAAAATTAATGTATAATTGAAAAATTGTAAGGTAAGAAAACACCTATTGTATGTGATTGAAAATAATGACACATAGTGAAATATGTGCTTTTAATGTAGCAAATTTAAATATTATGACATTACTAATGCATTGGGTGTTTTCCTAATCTAGCCTAGCCAGTAAAACTTAAATAATGTTGACCACAGAACCCATCCTAAACCATTCTTCTGAATAAAAGTATGTTTGTAAAATTAGAATAGATATTTCCTTTCTCTGTGACTCTCATGGCATTAAGAACATCTAAAATTTAGAATTAAAAGGAGGGGACACTGTTTTTCTACCTAGAGAAAAAAGTAAGCACCAGAAGCCTGGGTAGAATTCAGTGCAGCATCTGAACATCATGGCCAGAACCTGAGTGAAAACATAAAAACAACCGTCAGCACCCTTCATCCACAAGCAGGGCTCTTCAGTGCTTGCTTGGTGGCCTTCCTGATTTTACCAAGAATGCATCCATCTCCAGCATAGTCCAAGTGTGGTGCCTCAGGTAAAACTGACCAACTTCAGTTTCAGGGACTCCCTTTAATTTTTTTTTAAAGCAATTCCATTGAACTCAGTTTCCAGAGACTGGTCCAGGATGGTTATATGTGGTAGGCCATGGCCAGGCCTGCTGCACTAAAAATTGGGCCTGAAAAATGCAGTAATAAATACAGCCTGGAAGAATGTACCTAAATTTCCTTAGGTGGTAATAGGTGGAAACTAATAGTACATACTCCATTCTGAAGCAAAATAGTACAAAAGGCAGAAAACCCAAGTGGCTTGGCAGATGTCCCACTTTGCGCAAGCTTCAGAGACCACCAAATTTGGGTGTGCAGACTTCAAGAGATTCAAAAGAAGACACTGGGACTTTATGCTCTTAAAGAATACTTTATGTATGCCTTCTTCATTGCCTCTTTGAGAGTACAAGAGTAAACAAAACTAAAAGTAAAATAAGCCAACTCCTATGTATTGTCACCATTTCTCAGACATGAAATAGATGATTTGTTCTGGCCAGCTCTTGGAAGAGTCAGTAGGACTGGTAAGTACACAACAAGGGAGGACTGATGTTAGAGTGACACCACCAGGCTACCCAGATAGCCTACTACCACTAGGATCAGGGTCACTTGATCCATGGAATTTGAGGGAAAACTTCTTGGAAAACACATGTAATTTAAGGAGTGGGATGTTAAGACAGAAGGTTTGCCAGCTCTGCCAAATTCCTGTCTTACAGGACCGCACATCAGCTGAAAGCTTCTAAGATGTGGGCATCTTTGTGGAGATTCTGGGGCATTTGGGTGTAGAACACCCAAGTTATGAAGGGTTGGGACAAGAGTTTCGATGCAGAGCTGACTTTGTGTATGGCCTGAGTCTTTCCTCTATAATTCTTTAGCAGTCATGGCATTCATAAAAATGCCCATAGACCTGGAAGCCTAGAGACCAGGCCTTCTGGCCATAGGTTTACTAACCTTTTCACTTTCTGCCTTCTCTCCTTGGAGGACTCTAGGTGAAGGTTCCCAGCAAGAGTGACCACCTCCTTCCCAAGGTCATCCTTAGGCCACAGTGCCAAGTAACGTTCCACCCCAATTGGACCTGTTAACTCAAAACTAACGTGGATTAGGTAGTGTGATTGTTCAGCAATGCTATAATTAAAGATACTCCAAATTAGAGCTTAGGGAATCAGGATGTCTTGGTAAGCCCCACCTTGTCCTTCTTTCACAGGTGATGGGCTCTTTCCCAATCTTACTGGCTATTCTACTGAATCATAAGTAAAGCTACAATTACAGGAGGGAGTCCCAGGCCCTCTCCTAGTAAAGAAGCAGCAGAAACATTAGACTAAGCAACAAAAGAAGGGAAGGAATTCAGGTACCATCTCCAAAGTAGAGATGGGTGGTGCTGTTTAACTCTCTTTACATAAAGAGAAGTTCCCGGTTTGTGGGGAGACATCAATGATGTCTGTGATAATGATTGTCGTCCTACTGATGTTTTGTGAGACACCTGGTACTGCTAACTTTGGGTAAACTCTACAAGGGACAACAGAGGAAGAGAGGCATAGCATCATAGAATCATAGAAATGTCTGGTATGACCCAGACTCTGCCTGGGGTGTATATGCAGTAGTTTAGGGACTCTTACATTTAATAGTAAGAACATGCAGTACTATGATGTGCCTGTGAGCCAGATGGCCCCTGTCCCACTACATGTCTCATGAGGCCCAGACTCTCGGCACCACACCATTCCACCTCTCCTGTTGCCCGGAAATTGCTCAGCATTGATGGAATACTAATCAGTAGTTCTACTTCCAACTGCAGAGATATTAGGAGGGAGTGTTAAGGAGATAAGATATGTGGCAGGCTAGAAGGTATGCTTCACAAATCACCCAGCACCCCAAGGATGAAAGGACATTTTCAGAGCTAGTTAATGAGGCAACAGAGAACTTTGGACCCAAGACACATGTTACTTAGTTCTGACTAGCTTTGGCACACAACAGTGTACTTCAGTGTATCACACTGGTGAAGGATAGTAAAGAAAATATTCTCCAATTTTTTTGGAGGGGAATCTTATAAAGAAAGTATATTTCTTATTAATTTATATTGGAATAAATGGGAAAAGTAAGTTATCCTTCTCAGTAGAAACGCCTTTTTAAGGTCTCCATAATTTAAGCTTAATGCAACTGTTCTTAGTAGAGGTCAGTAAAATGAAGAGCTATCAAAATGAAGGGGTCACAAAGACCAAACCCACTAAATTTAAATTCCACTTTTTAAATTCCAAGAGCCAAGCTCTCATTATCATTTGTGCCGGTCTTTAAATCTAGATCGCCCATTTGGTCTGGCCATCTTCTACTTTAAACCAGTGAAACATGAGTATAGAGATTAGATTGATAGCAGTTTTTTATAATGTTCTCTGTTCATTAATTGGTTAGGTGTTTATTAAAATTATATATTATTTAACAATGTATAGACAACAACCTTACTTGTTTGACATTTTAAAGTATTTCTAAATCTACACATTTATTGTATCAGGGAGACACTCTCTTTTATCAAATTAGTCAAAAGATGGAACCTAGGCAATAGTTTATATTAAAGATGAAAAAGGGAGAAAAGTTACAATTGGATAAATCCAAGAAATTAACTTGAAAAGTCTATGAAAATGTTATTACAACCATGAGGGAGTCTATCTTGTTTGCTAATATCACATGTATCATATGTATCCTCTATGAAGTACATAAAAATGGATAATCTTACATTGATTTTTAATCTATCGTATTCACAAGCACTCAAGAAACTAAATATATCTTTGTATAAGCATGAATTATAGCTGTACTTGGGTCCAATGAGAACATCAATTGTTTCGACTAGTTTATAACTTTACAGCTGCTTGAGTCATTGATCTTTGGAATTTACCGTATTGGCCAATTTTCTTCATATAGCATTGCTACCAATAAATATTGATAAACTTATATAGATTTGCTTTAGTCATAATTCATTGCCTCTGTTTTTCTTTAGTTTCAGTTGTTTATTTGTTGCCATTACTTTATTTTGTTTTCTTGTCTCACCCATCTTTGTATTGACATTCTAGTATTGTTTACAATGGCTTTCCCTCTTGAAATATTCATTAAAAGTGTTTAATATCTAACTTCTTTGGTATATTCAGTAAGCATCCACTATTATCATTCATTTATGAAAACTGTGAAGGCTTCTGAAATACTAAGACATGCATAAATAAAAGACTATTTCTAGTTACAATTTTATTAGAAGGTTTTGTGCTTTCATGTGTTTAATGTGAATGTTTAGCATTAACATTTTTACTGCTTAATTAACAAGTTTAATGTTCAATGAAATATTTGTGTATACCTACACACTCACAAACATTTCATTGAGCATTTGAGAATACACACACATGCACACCACTTGAAAATGACACTGCCCTGCTAATACTCCTAACCCTCCAAGGTAACACTCCAGAATGAAATGATTAGCCTTCACATCTCCTACATCATCCCAGAAACATGCTAGCATCCAATACACTGCAAGTCATCGTGCACTTAGTCTTCTTTCACATAATTCTGAAGGACAACCCTGTGTAAGTTTACAGATTATGGATCAGATGTTTCTTTTAAGACATGGATGTATCTTCAGTGTAAAGTAGCTCTATTAGTGAAGTTCAGTTCCAATCTTTCAAATAAAATTCGCACTGATTTTATTTTCAGGAAAAACTAAGCTGCTTGCTTTCTTTCATGGCATGGTCATATAAATGTTAATAATTTTCTCCTTATGGTGATATAGTATGCAGTGCACAAATTGGCAGAATAAGTGTCATTGTGTCAATGAGGCTTTCGATCAATAAGTTATTCTTTCCAGGTAAAGGTCTAAGACTTTTATTTATGCAGGCTGGACCAATGGTCTTTAATAACATTGAAATTCAAAATAAAGGTGTGCTTTATGAAGTAGATGTATGTAGGTGACCTCATCATGACTTGGCTCATCTATAACATGACTTCATCTCTATAATTTAAAGACAATTCTAAAAAAAAAAAAAAAAGAACTAGTATACTGGGGATTGAAAATGACAAATCTTCATTCCCTAAAACAAAAGATAATTCAGCTAAGAGATGATAGCACTGAGATTCAAACCAATTAGGCAAAATTGATATCCATCTTGTACTAATATGATGAGAAACATACATCATTTTGGCAATTTAAATTTCCCCATAAACAATTTGGAAGTTCTTTATTTATCAGTAATGACAGCCAATATTTGAATTCTGCTTTAACTATTAAACACGTTCATAAGTATTATAAGTGGGAAAGTTGATAAGTGACAGTTCTGAGACTCAAATTTAGATCTTTTTCTCCCAGTCCAGTGCTCTATCCGCTGAACCTGAGACTATCCCCCGGATCTAAACCCAGATCCATTAGTCATGTGCTGAAATATTGGAGTTTAACTCCTCTGGATTTCAGGGTCCTTGTAAGTAAAATAAAAAGACTGAATTTAAGAGATCTCGAAGCTCTGTGTTTAAGTCTATGATTAGAATAACAATAAAAGAAATTGATGAAATATGAAATTATGTTTTCTAATGGAGCCTAGTGATTTGCAAAACATGTGCTTGTCTATAAAACTAAGAAGTATTGTAATATAGCAAGTAAATCATTTTGTGTGTGTTTCTTTATCCATAGCACATACTATCTAAACTCACAGGTTCCCTAGGATTAATAGTAAACTAAAAAAATGAAATATAAACACATATTGTAATTTCTTATGAGGTAGAGCAATATGTAATTTTATTGTTTTATAATTTTTTGTTATATATTCTGTTTTATAACAGATTTACTGAGATATAATTCACATTCAACAGAAGTCACATTTATAATATGTATAATTCAGTGACTGAAAATACTCTGCTTTCAGCCCTTTGCTCACTTAAAGCTTGTGTCAATCTGCCTAAAAGAACATGTAGCTTCTTGGATCAGAGATTGTAAAGTGGCAATCCTCACTTTTATTTTATTCCTTAAAATGCTCCAGATGTATTCAGAGTCATTGTTAAAGTCCTGCATGTTGTAATTCACTGAAAAATGAAAAATTTAGGCCAAGAGTTAGTCCTTTGACACCAGCTGAACAGTCCTCCTTTGTATTTCTTCTTTTCATACCTTTTCCGGAAGCCTTTGTGATGACTGAAAATGACAAAGAGAGAGTGAAGGCAAATGTCAGCCAAAAGAGAGTTGAGTGAAGTAAGTTAAATGTTCTTTTCTAAAAGACCTTTAAAGTATAGCAATTATAAGGAGTGAGAGATGAGTTATGAGTCAGGATTTGTGCTCTGAATCTGATAGCATATTTGAACATATTTATACAATGAAGAAAAATGAAGTTCAGTAAAGACTATAAAATACCTGATAGTTTTGCTATTTTCTTCTGTGTCTTTTTAGTCTGCTACATTTTTTCAAACTGTTCTACTCAAATAAACCAAAAAAGGGTGTGTGTGTGTGTGTGTGTGTGTGTGTGCGCGCGTGTGAGAGATATGTATCAATCCATCATGGACTGCTGTGTATCTCTATGTTTTACTATTAACTATATTCCTAAAATTTTCAGTAAAATAGATTCTCCAGAGATACATTTATTTTATCTTAGAGTTTCTATAACTCCCTGGCAAATTACTATAGTATGAGAACACCAAATAGATTTGTATTGCACATCCATTCCTGTGTCTTGAATCCATAATCATAATTTACCTTATTTGTTTTAATTTAGAGGTTTTGAAGTTAATGAATGCTGAACCACTTTAAATAGTCTCTAGCTGCACTTACTATGCTCTTCGCCTTTAACTACCATTTGTGGGACTGGTAGGAATATACACATGGTAACTGAGCCTATAATTACCAAAAGGCACCCACAGTTGGGCACTCAAAAGGAACATAAAAGTTTTTCATCCTTTCCTTTAGGTGCTTTTTCAACCTTTGTCCTTTAATATACATGTGAGCTTAGAAAATACTTTAAAAACAAACAAATGAGTTAATTCAGGGTTAATGATTTTCAAATTAAGATAGAAAACAAGACAGTAGGAGTGGTCTTTATTTCTCTTTTTAATCTTTGTTCCGTCTTCCAAACTCAATTAATTTACTTAATAAAAGTTTTCTAAGATATTGCCCCATGTCTTTCCATTCCCAGTCTACGTTAGGTGGTACTTTGAGCTCTCAGAATATCTTGGACTTGCCTCTAATAGAGCATTTATGACACATTTATAAAATAATGTTCTACTTGCTGATCTACTCCCTAGAAAGTGAGCTTCTTTAGTTCAGGAACCATGTGTTTCATTTATCAAACCCTAGTGTCATCCTGTGTTTAATACGTGTTTGGTAAGTGATAATTAAGGACTTCATACACCCAAAACCATGGATTCTCCTGTCCTCCATTCCATTTTGGTATTTACTGATCTTCTATTACTTGTTTTAAATGGATGTGGACCAGAGCCAACCATTTTTAATCTCAACTAGAGCTCTCATTTGGCCTTTTCAGATGAATTAGATTGGATTTGCATTCATCTTACAGTTTAAAAATCTTCTCTACAGACAAAATTTACTTTTGATTCAGAACAATATCTCTGCATACAATGCAGTGACCCACTGAAATTTTAATTTAGAAAGGGAGGTCCCATTATATGTGAGATTAAGTTGATCTCCAGGGGATAATTTCAGAGGCTTCAGGAAAGATCTCTATCTAAATCCCTTTCTTGTGAGTCCAACATTGTCCAGTCCATTTTTTGGTCTTATAAATAAAACCTGGGATGCCTACCTCATTATCAGCTATTAGCAGTGGCATCTCAGTGTGAATTGATTTTTCTGCTATATTCTCAACATCTACCGGAGATCAACAGCCCCAAAAAGTATGGTTTTGTTAGACAAGAAGTAAAAGATAAAAGGTTCGCTCAGGAGCCTGTAACACTAACTTCCTGGGAGGGAAGAGAGTGGTGGTATCTCATTAGCAGTCTGTAAAAAGTCAGAGAGTAGCAGAGGCCACTGGGCCTGAGAGGTAAAAAATGGAAATACCTATTGCTTGTAGGAAACTACAGTAAGGTATTAAGGGAAGACAGGGCAAAAGACAAAGTTTCTCAACTTTAAAATGTTATGTGTGGCCTGTGTAATGTCATTTTTTAATGACGATGACACAGAAGAGGGGAGTAAGTGGCTGATATGGTTTGGCTATGTCCCCACCCAAATCTCAACTTGAATTCCCATCTGTTATGGGAGGGACCTGGTGGGAGGTAACTGAATCATGGGGGCAGGTCTTTCTGGTGCTGTTCTTGTGATAGTAAGTCTCATGAAATCTGATGGTTTATAAAGAGGAGTTCCCCTGCATAAGCTCTCTCTCTTTGCCTGTCATCATCCATGTAAGACATGACTTGCTCCTCCTTGCCTTCAACATTGATTGTGAGGCCTCCCAGCCATGTGGAACTGTTAAGTCCATCAAACCTCTTTTACTTCCCAGTCTCAGGTTTGTCTTATTAGCAGCATTAAAATGGACTAATATAGTGGCCAAGTTTACCCTTCTAGGTCTAACCCTACTCTACTCTCACATTTAACAAATAGTCCTGCAATTCAATATTTTGGCAACATATCTTTATACACAGCAGATTGTGTAGTCACTTAGTGAATTAATGCAATCAGTTCTATTTGTGTTGGTTTTGTTCATGCAAAGTGAAAGACAATTTTGCATTGCAGAAATAACCCTTCATATAGAATATCTGCATAAGTATGCTTCAGACTTAAAGTTCACTTCTCACATGACTAGAGCCTCCAAAATACAAATAGTGTCCATATATCATTTCAGTTGGAATCACTTATACAAATATCTACCACTGGCATTCTGATTTTTAAGCTATTATTTCATTTTAAACTGACAATAAAAATCCTGCTGGACAGTTTACGATATATAATCAAATCAATGTCACTAGAACGGTGAGGAATAATTTGTAATTCAAAGCGTAGAAAATCATGGACTTGCTTCTGGTTATGAAGAAAGGGCTCTCTAAAGGAAATACTGTTGACACTAAAGACACAGGAAAACACTACCGATAACTAGCACTACACAATCCCTTGCTTTTAAACTATACTAGAAACAAAAACATTTTACAACCTGATTATTTACTTGGGTCTCACATCTACCTCAAGAGATACCTGAGGCAGTTTTACTCAGTTAATTACATAAAGCCAAGACCAATGTTACATAAGTAGTTGTAAGATCCGTCAGGGCTGGCATCAGTTTTCCTACATCTTAGTCCATTGTTCTTTTCTCCATACATGGTTACACCAGAATCCCTTAACCCTTTTGTTTGGTTATATTGGCATGTACGAAAACCCTAGATCAGCAGTTCCCAAGACTTCTGATTTCACAGACCAGTAAAAAATTAGAGAAACTAATATAGAGATTCTAAACCTTTATTCTTATAACAATCAAGCACTTCCCACCACAAAAAAAAAGGAGAAATGTTAATTTTCAACAAGTCAAAAGAGCAGCAACACAAAATAAAAGGCTTTTTGTAAACTTGAATAAATTAAGCTTCATAGAAAAGTCAGTATTTTACCTTTACCTTCTCATTTTGTCACATACAGTAAAAGAGAAGAGCCTTTCATGAGTAAGTATAATGGAAATCTCTTTTAAGGTAACATTAGCTCATTGTTGGTAGGGCCTCATGCACGGCTAAAGGGGGTTAATTTGTTTTAACCCAATACACATCTATTAACTAACTAGCTATTATTTATCTAGATCTTAAGTAACATAAACATCATAACAGCTTGACCCCTGCCTTCAGATAGCTTAGGATCTAATAAAGAAGAAAAGAAACAACAAATATAAGCAAAGATTAAGAGAAATACCATAATAGAGGAATAAAGCAAGATGTGAAGGCTGAAAGAAAAACAGACTATTTGCTTAAGTAAATCAGAAAAGGCTTCATGGTGAAATTGGAAAATGAAAAAGTACTTAAGGAATGGGTGGCACCTCAGGAAACAGAAGAGAGGGAGAAAGTCTATATGTGTATGTTTTGGGGGAACCATAAGAATGGGGAAAGAGCATTCCAGAAAATAATAGAAGCAAAACATTGGGTACAAAGTTTACATCCTATTTCAGCAATAGGTTATGTGTAATTATTAAAGGTTTAAAGAGGAAATTACTATAGTATAAGAATACTTTCAGAGGAACCAGTTTAAATTTGTTATTTGGGAAAGTTATTAGAGCATATATTATTTCAAGTGCAAGGTTCATTGATTTTCAAATTTCAATCATTGAATTCATAATCCAAGGGGCAAAAAAAGTCTCCATAAAATAAAACATTTGTTATAAGTCCTTCATTGCATTTTGATGATCCAAAATATGTGTCCCTCATACTGAATTCCATGATGAAGAAAGAACATACCACACAGCACTGGCTACAAGATACATGGAAGAAAAGGAACATGATCTAAGAGAGAGAAAGCAGACTTCTGGGGAGAAGCTACTATAAAGTCAAGGAAGAACTAGGGTGGGGGAGGGGGACTAGAAACCAATTCTATATAAGTATTAAAAAGTCATTCCAATTATAGGATGGCATCAATCAGGGTGACCAGCAGCCATGGAACCCTTAGCAAGGGTTGAAATAATGAGAAAAGTAAACAGGAACACTGGTTTTCCAACTGAAGTTTAGAACAGGGAGATCTACACTTTTCTTCACTCTTCAAAAGCTGGTATTAGAGACACAGAATAGAGAGTCATGAAGCCCCAGTTACTCCATACACCCAGGCCCAATAAAGTCAAGCAAACTGGCCTCCACAGGTAGTATTTAAAGAGCCAACCATGCAATAGCATTGCTGGCATCGAAAACATTTCAAAAGTTTTAACCTTTGGCTATAGAACACCAAACAACTTATTTCCAAACCTCAATCGCCACTGCCTAATACTAGACTGAGTTAAACTGGTTCCCAAATAAGCAAGGCTGATGGAAGATGGCAGACTTCTCATCCTGAAGAACATTGATAAGTTAGTTTGGGTTCAAGTAATGATGGAGTACAACCCTAATTTTACTGTTAGTACCCTCTTGCTTATTATTCATTATCAGTTTAATCTGTTAATTGATCACATTTTTAATTGTATTATTCTTTTATCCACTGAAAGAGATTTCTGTTCCCTTACAATTTGTCCTTTCACATTGGCACCACTTTTTTGCACCACTACCTTCAAATATCCTTCCACTACTTCATTTTATTTATAAGAGGAGATTTATATAGAAACATGTATTTCAGTTTTTGTTTTATAAAAATATCAGTTCCACTCACGTTAGATGGAACGCATAGTCGAAAATGGCAGCTGCAGGACTGAAGGCTTCGTTTCTTGCTGACTGTTGGATGGAGGCCACCATCAGCCTGTAGGCTCTCTCAGTTCTTTCCTCTGTGGGTCTCCCAACATAGGCAGCCCACCACATGGCAATTTCCATCTTCACAGTCAACAAGGCAGTGAGAGACTCCAGCAAGACGGCACTTCATCTTATGTCATGTAATCATGTAACCACGTATGCACAGTCACATACATCTCATCCCCTTTGCATATGCTAGAGCTTAGAAGCAAGTCATATTTCCCACCCATGCTCTAGGGGAGAGAGTCATGTAAGGACATGAACACCAGGAGTCAGGGACCATGAATGCAACCTTAGATTCTGTCCACCACAATTTATTTATTCCACAGGCTAAGTAATTTTAAATAAGGGGAGCCACATTTATAAGTCAGGTTTTTCTTTCTCCTTTAGTAAATATGATGAAACTGAGGATATAGTCACATGTAAAACCAATTATTATATTAACTTTCTTTTGGATGTCAAGTTACCCAACCTTTACCTTTATAAAAATGGTGCCAGAATCCCCAGTACAATTTTTAAGTACTGTCAGACCAAGCCAGGTGCAGAGAAGACAAATGTGATCTCTTGGTGGCCATTTTTTGCTGTGCTGCAAATCTCTTTGTTGCTTCCTTGTTTTGTCTTTTTACATTTTTAAGTTTAATTGAAATATCCAGTAACAAATTTTAGTACTATCACAGGCAAATATATTTTTTCCATTGCATTAATTTTTATATTTCCTTAAATACCCTTTGTTTACTGAAAAGAAACATACACAAAATCACAATTCGATATTTTATTTTTAGAATATCAGCTATGTTGTAGTTAAGTATGTTCATATGTCAATATATTTATAATATGTGTATCTATCTACTTATATATGTATACTCTTATACAAGATCATAACCCCTTCAAGGTTTCTTGTGTTATAAATACTAATATTTCTTTCCTTCTTGTTAGGTTGATTTTCTTTTCATGGGCATTGTTCTTAAATTTGAAGACATTTGTTTGGCACTATATGTGCAACTTCTTACATACACATACACCTTTCCCAAAGTAAAGAACAGCAATACAATAATAATTTGAATTCTACTGAACTGTCTTCCTGACCTTGGTATAATACCAAGGTCTTATACTAATTTATTTCATATTCTGTTTCTCATTTTATCTTTTTGTTCTAACTTTTTAAATGTTTCTTAAACATTTTACTACATATAAAAAAGACTTTTTAAGAGATTTATCAGCAGCAGTTCAATTTTGAAAGTCAAATTAGTGCCAGTTACTACTGTAAAGATAATCTATGGTACAAAAGAGCATACATCTATTAAGAGAAGATACTATTTACTTTCTCTGAATAGTCACTGCATGGAATAGGTTTAAATTAATGATATGATCTTGGTTTTTGGAATAATGCTATCAAGATTGTATGGAATATGTTAATGACTAGAAAATATGCCTTAGACTCTAATTGTAATTATAACTAACTTCCTAGCAAGCTAACAAAGTTGGGCAGGTGATCTATTGGTTTTATTTGAGATGAACCACCTATTGTTGGCATTTCTGTACCAAAATATTTATTCACCTAACATCACTGCTTCTTTTGCAGCAATCCTTGGTAGTAACTGCCTAATTCCAGCACCCAAAGTACCACAGGCCTAGGAGAGGAGCAGGTTCAACATTATCCTATTTCTGTACTACACAGATTCTAAATCATTATTCTTCCACCTTTATGCAGAACATATTTTGCTTTTAAGACTTACTTGAGGCATATGGAGATTGAAGGTTTGCGTCTTACTACTCACCGCAATGAATGAGCAAGTCAATCTTAAAGTTGTGTACAAGGAGAAAAATCCTGAAACAGAAAACAAAATACCATTTTAGTAATGGATGAGTACATGTCTAGTGTTCCCAGTGTGGCATCAGAGAACAAGACAAGAAAGACTTTCTGCATCTGTACCTTTGAATTTGTGTTTCACACACAAGTCATGAAAAACTGAAAATGTAGGCAGTATGGTTCCCCAAAGAAACTGCTACTGTTTATATGCTTAATTCAAGGGACATGTTATGTTATTCATAAGAGAAAGCATCATGCATATGTACCAATCATTAATGAACAGTAACATCATGTGGCATGGTTTAGCTGTGCCTCCACCCAAATTTCACCTTGAATTGTAATAATGCCCATGTGTAAAGGGTGGGGCCAGGTGGAGATAATTGAATCATGGGAGTAGTTTCCCCCATACTGTTCTCATGGTAGTGATTAAGTCTCACAAGATCTGATGGTTTTATAAATGGGAGTTCCCCTGAACAGGCTCTCTTGCCTGCCACCATGTAAGACGTGTCTTGCTTCCCCTTCGCCTTCTGCCATGATTGTAAGGCATCCCCAGCCACATAGAACTGTGAGTCATTAAACCTTTTTCCTTTATAAATTACCTAGTCTCTGATATATATTTATTAGCAGTGTGAGAACAGACTAATACATCATCTATTTGTGAAGCATTAAAAATTATCCAGTGAATATTCCAGCTTTATGCTAAGTTCTTGGTTTCAAGGGGGATATTGGGGGACAGGCCACTGGGAAAAGTAATGTCTAAGACTATCTTCAACAGCTTGACATCTTATATTACTGGACCCTAACACATTTTGCTTTCCACACATGGATGATATCTATTATGCCTACAGACGCTTGTGCCCATTTCATTCACTATATTTTAGCTAATTTCATCGAGTTGAATAACTAAATTGTCCTATCAGGTCACTTGGGGAAAGTCAACACAAATTTTTGTGGATATTCTTTTTAATAATAATTTTATTGATCTTCATTTTTGGAGTAACAAGAAGGTATTTAATAATATTACTTTCTATTGTTTATCAAAATGTAGTCTATGATAACATCCTTAAAGCCAGTATTGAACAAATTAGTAACCAAGCTATATTACTCAGGGTTCTCTAGAGGGACAGAACTAATAGGATGGATGTATATATGAAGGGGAGTTTATTAAGGAGTATTGACTCACATGATCACGTGGTGAAGTTCCACAATAGGTCGTCTGCAAGCTGAGGAGCAAGCAAGCCAGTATGAGTCACAAAACCTAAAAAGTAGGGAAGCCAAAAGTGCAGCCTTCAGTTTGTGGTCTAAGGTCCAAGAGTCCAAAAGTTGAAGAACTTGGAATCCAACGTTCAAGGGCAGGAAGCATGCAGCACACGAGAAAGATGTAGGACTAGATGATGCCCACCCAACTTGAGGGTTGGTCTGCCTCTCCCAATCCACTGGTTCAAATGTTATTCTCCTTTGGCAACACCCTCAAAGACACACTCAGAACAATATTTTGCATCTTTAAATCCAATCAAGTTGACACTTAATATTAATCATCACAAGTCTACCCCTTGTTAACTTGAACCCATATACATTTCCTGAAATCATATATAATCTTCAGAGAAATAAAAGAATAAGGTCATAATTACACCTAACATAAGACAACTATCTTTCGTACAACTGGAAGCACACCAATCCCAACCCAATTGCTATTACATAAAGTTAACAACATTTAAATGCTGATATGAAGTCAATAAATCTTATGTCACATTATAAAGGAAAAAGAAACTAAAATGAAAATATTTTCTTCATACAAGTGTATACGTGCACAAACATGTTCTTAACAGACTAAGGAGGAAATACGACAATTATAGTCCTTGTTTTGGCAACTGGTCACGTGGTCATAGCTGGTATTGATGACTACCTTCTTCTACTACCCATTCTGTATTCCCTTTGCCTTCAGCAATCACCTCAGCAAGTTGTGGCTTTTTACCTGGTGGAGTGACCCAAACCTATGAAGGGTCTGGACAATTTGTAGTCCTGCCTGGAGGGGTTTAGTTTCCCATTGACCTTAAACAGGGCAGGGTAATACTAACAGTATCTATCACTGACCCGTCAGTCTCATTGGATGTGCTGGGTCATATGGCCCAAGTGGCAGAGCAGCTTGCACAGCAGCCTGGACTTGTTGCAGAGCCTTCTCCTGTTATGGACCCCACTCAAAACTGGCAGCCTTTCTCGTCACTCGATAAATGAGCCAGAGTCACACACCCAAATGAGGAATGTGTTACCTTCGAAATCCAAATAGGCCCACTAGGCATTGTGCCTCTTTCTTGGTTGTAGAAGGGGCCAAATGCAGCAACTTAACCTTCACCTTAGAAGGAATATCTTGACAGACCCCACACCACTGGACCCCCAGAAATTTTACTGATGTAGAGGGTCCCTGATTTTTAGTCAGATTTATTTCCCATCCTCTGGCATACAAATGTCTTACCAGTGTGTTTGCTACTTCTTGCTCACTGGATCCAACCAGCATAATGTCATCAATGTAATGGACCAGTGTGATATCTTGTGGAAGGGAAAAGCAATCAAGATGTCTCCAAACAAAATTATGACACAAAGCCAGAGAGTTGATATACCTCTGAGGTAGGACAGTGAAGGTATATTGCTGGCCTTGCCAGTTGAAGGCAAATTTCTTCTGGTGGACCTTATGGACAGGAATGGAGAAAAAGACATTTCACAAATCTATGGCTGCATACCAGGTACCTGGAGATGTGTTAACTTGCTCAAGCAATGAAACCAAATCTGGTATAGCAGCTGCAATTGGAGTCACCACTTGGTTAAACTTATGGTAATCCACTGTCATTCTCCAAGATCCATCTGTCTTCTACACAGGCCAAATGGGAGAGTTTAATGGGGATGTAGTGGGAACCACCACCCCTGCATCTTTCAAGTCCTCAATGGTGGCTCTAATGTCTGTAATCCCTCCAGGGATGCAATATTGTTTTTAATTTACTAGTTTTCTAGGTAGAGGCAGCTCTAATAGCTTCCATTTGGCCTTTCCCACCAAATAGCCCTCACCCTATCAGTCAGGAAACTGGTGTGGGGATTCTGCCAGCTGTTAAGTAAGTCTATGCCAATTACGCATTCTGGCACTGGGGAAATGACCACAGGGTGAGTCTGGGGACCCAATGGACCCACTGTAAATTGAGCCTGAGCTAAAACTCCATTAATACTTAACCTCTATAAGCCCATACTTTAACTGGAGGATCACAATGACATTTTAGGTACCCGGGAATTAACATCAGCTCAGAGCCAGTGTCCAGTAGTCTGTAAAAGGTCTGATGATTTCCCTTTCCCCAGTACACAGTTACCCTAGTAAAAGGCCAGCGGTCTCCTTGCGGAAGGATGGGCAAAAGATTAACAACATAAATTTTTGTAGTATAGTGTAGTGGGGTCCTTCCTCAAGGCCTTCCCAGCCTATTCCTTCATTCATGGGGTTCTGGGTCTGTAAACTAGCTCAAGTCTGGAATTTGATTGAGGGACTGTGATTGTCTGTTTTTGTAATTTAAATTAGTCTTTTGTCCACTTGACCCAGAAGTTTTCTGCTTATATAAATTAAGAATGCAGTAGGCTTCCTACAAATTTCACTTCTAGGAACACCATGATTAATTAGCCAATGCCAGAGCCCTACACAAGTCAGATTATTCTGACTGCTGCTCTGCCTCTGCTGTCCATTACAGTAACTATACCTACCTTGCCATTGGCAGTGGAGTGCCACCGCTTGGCCCCTGCCATCTCAGGATCCAATTATTCCCACTGTATTTAAATTTTGTAGTTGAGTAACCGCAAGTCTCACTGTAAGATCTGGCATACAGAGAAGAGCAATCACAGAGCTCTTCAAGGATGCAGGTGCTGCCCTCATAAATCTATTTTGCAAAGTTTTGGTGAAAAGTATGTCTTCTGGAGCCACGAGTTAGAATCCCTGAATTTATTGTTTTCTTTCATCACTTTGTCCACTAAACTTAGCAACAACCAAGCAACTTAATCATATTTTTTGGTTCTCCATATATGGTCAAAGGTAATATGTTTATAGGCAGTCTAGTCCTTTCACATTCTTTTGCCTGCTTTTATCCTAGCCATGCTGGCAGCTGACCAGATGGTGTCCACCCAGCTTGAGAATGGGTCCACCTCTCCCAGTCCACTCACTCAAATATTAATCTGTTTTGGCAACACCCTCACTGACACACCCCAGAACAATACTTCACATCCTTAAATTCAATCAAGTTGACACTCATATTAACCATCACATAGGCCATTATTAATAAAGGTTTCGCTTTCCTGCAAAACACAATACGTTTAGTTCATATATGACATTGTGCTTGATCTCTCGTTATGGAGACCATAACAGTTGGAAATGTGATAAAATTGAAATTATCTAAACTAAATTTTAAATTAATTTTTACATGACCTTTCAAATTCTTAAATTCCAAATGGGCTTCACTTGAGAAAAGGGTATAAAATGTATATATATAACTAGGCCTGCTTATAGAACTTAATAATGTAGTCTTTAGCAGAATTGAAAATATTCATTAAAAATCACACCTGAAGATGAGACAAGTCTATGAAAGGAAATATCTGAATAAACGTATAAGGATCTGAAAAAAAGTTGATTAATTAATGTATTACCTGAAAAAAAAAACTTTATAATTCATATGTAATGGTTTCAATAATGTTTTTAAAATAATAATGTTTCTTATTGTTTAATTCACAATTATATTCATTTAGCAAACTTTCAAATGTACTTGTTGCCAGGCTCAAATGCAAATGCTTCATTATTGTCATCTAAAAAGAAATGATTTTATAAATTCAAAGTACAATTATTTGGCTGCTCCTGGAAACTTGAGCTTTATTCTATCTCAAGCATCTCAAAAATAGATAACACACACATAAAAAGATAAAGCTGAGGTTATTTTGACCCAAGTAATGAATAAAACCTTAAGCTAAACCAGGACTATTTCTAACAGAACTTTCCTCTTTTCACATTATGTTCTTTTAATATGTTTATAACTTTGAAAAGGCATATAAAAATAATTTATTAGAGTCAAAGTATAATATTTCTGAATTTAAAAATAAAATAGCTATAACACACTAATAGTCCCTGAAAGTTAGGCCTTAATACCTATATATTGTTTTGCTCATAAAAATGATATAAAAAGCTACTTAAAACAAATGTAGGAAAAGTATATTTTTCTGAGTTTTTTACGTTTATAAACAATTAAATTTTAAAACCGTCATTACTTCAAATTTATGCATCTTTACACAGAAATTCACTTCAAACTTGGCAACTGCCTTAAATTCTAAAATGTTTATATAAACATCTAATTGGAGAAAATTAAGACATCTAAACTATTAACAAATTTAGAAATTACCTAGAACTGAATTTTAGTATAAATTTTTGTTGTTGATTTCAAGTGAAATTCAGAAAAAAAAGTGGTATCGGGATAATTTCCATCACATTACTCTCTTCCTCCCTCTCTAGTATGTTGTCATTATTTTTGCCAAATGATTGAGTGGCATTCATGTACTGAACTCCCAACTGATCCAACTGACTATTTAGTACCTTTTCAATTTTTTCTCATTTTATATTACACAAAAATTTCAAAGGGGTCAACTAATTTTAACCAAATGTAGATGTTAATGATTAACACTAGCATAAGTCTTAGTTACAAAAAGCAACAATGTCTTTCAATACCATCGGTAAAACTTATTAAACACCTGTTGCATAAAGCATTAGTCACAAAGGTCAGGAATAAAATTATAGATGCTCTGTGTGATAGTCAGCTGCCTGCTACTCATTCCCTTGTATAATTATTTACTCTCCTTGAATGTGGGCGGGACGTAGTGACATGCTTTTAACAAATAGAATATAGCAAAGTGATGGGATGTCATTTCCAAGGTTAGGTTATAAAAGACTGCGACTTTTGTCTCTCACCACTCTCCACTTGATGAAGCAGGCTGTCATGTTGTAAGCTGTCCCATGAAGAAACACACACATATATATATAGTAAGTAACTGAGGGAAGCTTTTGGCCAACAGCCAGTGAGAAACTGACAACCTCTGTCTAACAACTGGGAAGAAACTAAACCTTGCAACAACCACTGAGTGAGCTGAAAAGCCGACACTACCCCACTTGAACCTTATCATGACCATACCCTCAACTGACATTGTGATTGCAGCCTTGTGAGGGATCCTAAGTCAGGGGGTGTAGTTAAGATGCACCCTGGACTTCTGACTCAGTGACACTGTGAAATAATGATCGTGCATTATTTTAAGCCACTACATGTTGGAGTAATTTGTTATACAGCAACAGGTAACTAATATGCTCTGTCTTCCAAAAATGTATAAGTATTTTAAAAATAAAGTTTATTTTAATATAAGGCAAGATGTGATGTTATCAAGATATTTTTAAAAGCATTATGGTGTTACAAAGAATGATGATTTCTGACGAGCAATATTATTAGGAAAGAGATTGCAAAAATAAGGAAAAGTGGCAAAGATTAGAAGTTATGTCAGGAAATCCATATTTTAGGAAGAAAATTATGACTCAATTATGCACACTGGATTAGAAGTAAAACAGAAAATAAGTAGGATAGTAAAAGGCCATTGCAAAAATACAGATGAAAAAGAACAGGAGTTTAAGCCATATGGCATTGGCAGTAGAAAAAGAAATAGGGAAATGGCCATGAAGTGCTTGGGAGCAAAAGTGGTGGGTTCTGGTAAACAAAATACTATGGGGAAACAAATAAAGAAGGAAGCTGAAGATGGCACTAAGATGTTAATCCCAGTTGATTTGGAGAAATGTTGCCATTATGAAACAAAGAAAAGAGCCCAAGTGGAGGAACAATGTAAAGGGACAAAGTAAGTTTGTCTGAACTGAACTTGCTTGAGTTACAGCAGGATAATATGTTCAGTAACAAGTTAGCACTTTAAAATACAATTATGATACTTAGGAACAAAGTCAGAACTGCAGGTATGGATTTGGGAATAATTAACTTAAGGATGCTGGTTAAAGCCATGAAAAGAAATGAGATAGCCCACTGAGTGCTTAAACACCTCTTGTTACTCTCCACTACCCGCAGGATTTATACTCTGCTATACTTGGGAGAGTATAAATCATTAGCTCCCCACTTATCCAGCCTCAGCTGGTGCACACTCCAATATACACTCGACATTCCAAACACACAAAATGACTAACAAGTCTCCAAGATACCATCCATTTCTGTGCCCCATGCCTGAGTCCTTGCAGTTTTTCCTTCCTGAAATGCCTCCTCCCCACTAACTCGCTTAGCCTTCATGGAACTTCAGATGTCACCTCTTTTGTGCTTCTAGAACACATTTTCCTAATCACTGTAAAGACTTTATCACATTTTACAAGTTTTCTTGCCTTTCTGTGCACAACACACCAAAACTAGGGCAGAGATCATGACTTATTAATTTTGTATACCCAGTGGTGCCTTGAATATATATAGCACAAACTTGACATTCAAAGCCAAGATAATTATTGGAGAAAAAAAAAAAAAAGAAGGAAAGGAGGAAGATGGAGAGGCTTAGAAGAAAAAGTTGGAATAATTCTCCTTTAACAGGCAGATCAAAGAGGAAGAAATGGGGGAGACTAAAGAAACAGAACAGGTTCTTGTATTTTAAAGGATGGTGTCTCCTAATATCAAATGTAGAGTTTGCTTCCATCACCACTCTCAAACTGGCTATTTATCATTTCATTCTTTAATACAGTAAAATTCATCTTTTGCAACATTTGATTTTTTTAATAAAAATCAGAAAACTTTTATCAAATCTACTAGGAATTGGCACTGTGCCTTAAAAACACTCTGCTGTACTTGGGAGAGTTGCTAATAATTTAATAGTTTTTCCCTAATGCCTCCCATACTAAAGAGTCATAAAACATAAGCCCATCATTATTTCACATCTTTTCAAGACTCCTAAATTTGCCTCACATTATTTCTTAGTACATATTGATGTAAATTCTTATGGTAACCTAAATAATTATCTTCAATAATATGTCCTGTTGGTCAAACAAGATCCTTCTCCTCCAACCTTCCATGTATTCAAGACCTTTCCCCAAACCCAGCGGCATTTTTGCTCTTCAGCAGTTTTACAAAACTGGGTAGCTGAAATGTTATCCTGCACACAGACCACTGTCTTTACCGCAGTCATTACTTGCCACAGTTGGCTATATAAGGAATAGTGCTTGTTCTGGACACCACAGCCAGCACGTGTCAGATTTATCTTGCTTCAGTATTTTATTTTTGATGGAAATTATAACTTGGTTGTTACTGTAAACTCTTTCCTTTCTAAGGTCACGAAGAACCAAAAACAGGTTAATGCATGTGGTTTGGGGGGTTTTATTGTTTCTTTAACAGTTTATATACTACTATAAAATTTTGTTTTACTCCTTAGAGAAATCGGATGTAACTTTTTTCCAATATAGGAGACGCTCTCTTCTTCTTTACAAGATTAAAAATAATAATAAATTATGCCATTCTTCACCTGACAATACATCCCCATGACCACTTACCCTTAATGCTTGCCAAAAAAGATGGACAGTCGAGGGTTATTTTTTGATTTTATGGAACAGATTTGCCTTAAAATCAGATACCATATAGTAAATATATAAATAGTATTTGTCGAGCACTTAGTAGGTGCCAGGCAATGAAATCCTGGGCCTCAGAGCGGTCAAGAGGCATCCCCATAGCTGTGCAATTAAAATGTGTGGCAGAAAAAGAACCCAAATCTAGGATCTGGCTTCAAGGACCAGGTCTTTAACCACTGCTTTATAACCTGCAAGATCTGAATTTCTATAACACCTTATTATTTTAAAAAAAAAAAAAAAAACTTTAATACATTATGATCCCCAAAACACCAGTGATGTCAGAGCAGACATTTGTAATTAATAAGTGATGAAGTCAAATTTGCTAATTTCAAGGACCATTTTTATGAATTTTCACCATGGGTTCCAGGAACTTCATGAACATATTTCAAGAGACATTATCATAGAAACTGAAAAAAAACGTATTGAAATGTAATTCTTTATTAGTGTCCTCACAACAAGGGACTCATTTAGCACTGTATTTCTGATTCAGTTAAGAGTATATATATTTTGGCAGCAATCACTGCTAAGAACTCTCTGAGCTGGTACAAAGTGTCCAGTTGAGCTGATGAGTTTTCCGCCTACAAAGAGAATCTCCTCGGATTCAGTATCTCACTTGTTTTCTCCAGCCACAGACCATGTCTTCCCCCAAATCCTGTAATCCAACACTTTCCTCCCCTCTTCCTTCAAGGTCTAGTTCCCTAAATCTCTAGAGATAAAAGCAAACCCCCTCATCTATTTCACTTGCAGGGAACATTTTATGTCAGACAAAAAGTTCATAATGTTTATTCTAAAGAGGGACACATGTTAGAGGACAAAAGTAGTTCAAGAAATACCACGGTGTACCTGCTTGCATTTCTGCACATAGTAAGTGTTCAATAAGAGTTGGTTGATGAAAATTGGGCCCAGATATCTTCCTTCAGCCCATCATACTCCTTCTAGCTCTTTCTTGGTGTTTAAAGTGGCTAGGTAAAATTTTTATTTGTAAAAAAATCAAGAGGGAAGATTCTGGGCTACAATTTCTAATAATGAAAATTAATTTAAAAGGCACAGGGACTGACACAAAGACAATATATTATTAACAATGCAAAATTCCCCCAGGGAGAATTTGGCAAGAGAGTTGGCAAGATCTCTAGTTTAAGATTTCTCCCGGGAGCTGCAGGATGAACTCAATCCTGGCTTTCAGCTGCATGTCTTATTTGCTGGTGATTGGACAATGACAGATCTGGAGACACCTCAGGCTACCCTAGGTCCTACTGAAAGCACACTTTCCTTTTCAGACCATGCCAGGAGATGTAAGAGCCTTTCAAGGGCCCTGTATCTGCAGCGACCACCAGAAATTTGTAGATGCTTCTGTTGTGGCTTTACTGTCTATAGTTACAAGACAGCTAGCTGAGCCATGACCACTTATTTCACAGTGAAGTAGATGTCTTTGAGGGAATTTGCTTTAGAAATCGACAGGCCTCCATGTTCACTGCAGTAATGCAATCTCATCTGCTGCTCAAGGAACACAGTTTCATAATGAGAGAGTTCATTTCAGCGCAGGAGAAAGGAGCAGAAACGGAAGCTGAAATTTTTAATAATAGTTTTCTCCTTTCTTCCATCAAAGACGCCTAACTGCTTATCAGAGCTTCTGATCAGCATGAGATACCATTACAGAATTATCAACTGAGTGGATATAATTCTATTATGGAGGAGATATTTGGCAGATAAGTTAGTTCATGTCATCTTATCATGCATAAATATTAGATTTCTGTTAGACTTTTTAAATAATTGGAATATCTCAGAGATTCCTTACTATATTCTCAAACTTCAAGGAGCCCAGGAATGCCAAGCTGCCTCCACCAACACAGTTAAAACAAGGCCTTCTACATTTAAAATTGCTGGTAAGCTTTCTGAATATGAAAGAAATGCCTTTTGTGTGGAGAGCCAAAAGCAAGTATAATCCAGATGTCAGCTGAAGCTATCATCTGCTTTATGATTTTCTCTAGCCTCTATCTCATATCTAGGGGAAAGGCAATTCCTTCAGGCAGAATTTTGCCAAATTTGCCAATTTTGCCTGTATCCTGTTACCTCTAATTTTGATTTCCTCTTCTGCTAAATTCACTGTTACTTGTGTTTGACCCAAAATATTTATTCTCTCCTCTCTGCTCAGCACAATCTCAGATATTATAACCCTTTTTCTCTGATTCATCAAACACCATTTGATCAAGAAATTTGTGTATATGACAGATACTGCCGAAGTTATGTGTGGAGCAAAATGCTGATGATGACAGCTCCTGATAAGAAACACCAAAAGACTGAGTATGGACAATCCTTTCATCATCCCTCTCCTAGGTTTCCACTCTTAATAGTTCTCTACTGTCCATCACTTGGTACTGTGTTCCTGACTCTCTCTTTTTCTCTCCTGGGTTTACTCCCACCTTCAAATAACCACTTATTTCTGATGCTGAGCAGTCCAGCCATCAGTCTCCTTCAAAACCATAGCCTAGAATGCTATTGCTTCCCAATATAAATAGGTGTCTCAGGGTATTTGTTAAAAAACAATCACCTATGTAGGAGAAAAAAGCTGCCACTCCCTTAGGGGCAGAGCAGCAACCTTCGGGGTAACTTGTAAACAGCTCTGTTTTCCACTCTGTTCTGAAAGAGTTTTGCCAACCAAACAAAATGCAGGTGTTAACAAAAAGTCAACTCAAAAGTGCAATATAATTCTTTGACAATTATACTATTGTAATATCTGTCTTGTTAAGTACAACATAAGCCAACAACTGAAATAATTTATTCATTTATAATAATATAATAAACCATGATTTAAAAAGAAAAAGGAATGTAATCTGGCTATTCACCTTTCCTTAAATTGCTACTTTTTTAACCTTAAAACAGTGGTGCATTTGTCATGCCTTTAATCAGATTTCCATAATATTTCTGTGAAATGCAAGATTTAAGCCAGAAGTAAACTACAGAAAACCAATTTATTTTATTATTTGTCATTAACTAAATCATATTATACAATGGCTATAAAAGCAACAGCTTTCTTGAGCTTAACCCTACCAGCTGATGACATGTCTAAATATTACGGGTTTCTATGTGGGGGCGGGGTGCATGCACATTTGTGTGTATGTGTGCACATGCATGTGTACTGAGTTCATGTGGCGGCCTGTGAATATTTAGAATGTTAGCCAAAAGTTATATTTTTAGTTTCTTTATTTTACTAAAATCAAATGAAAAGATTATTTGGTTAAACTTTATCATACCTACTTGTGTTATCTAATACAACATCCTCCAGTAGCAAAGATGTCATTAAAAGATAATTGGGCAATTAAACGTGATTCTCATATTTGACCTAAACAAAAGAGCATTGTAAAGCTATCTGTTTAGGATAAAAATCTGATGAATAAAATCAACATTGTTGCAGAACTGCAATGTTTGCTCAAACCACAAAAATTGCAATTTTCTTGAACAGCATGCTTTTCAATTAATATTTATGAAGTCCTCAAATGTGCCTCTTAACTGGATCAAATTTTGTATTCATAATGGCCTCCCACAAAGGCTTTGGCCAATAATAATACAATACTACATGTCTCAGAATTTACAGGCATTACATTAAAATGTAACTATAGTTTATAACATGCCATCGAAGCATACCAACTAGACAAGCATAATCCAGAGGATTGTATCAGTCTAGTATTTGGCTATTCAGAGATGTGACATCAAAAATTTGTGTGTGGGAAAAGCAACTTGAGAACATATTTCATTAAGAACGACTGCAAAAAGTACAGGAAGAGTTATTGTCACTTCACAAATTATCTCTATTATGTACATATCATGAAACCTACCAGATGCATTGTATTTACAAGGTCTAGTGTTTTAAATGTAGCAATAATTGAAACATAAGCAGAAACTTTAAAATGTAGATGAATCCGACTGTAATATATTAATATTAAATTGAGATATCTTACAAAAGATTTTTTCAGAAGGTCCTTTGACAAATTTTTCATACAGCTAACTACAGGATTCCATTATCACAAAGAAAAAACTATAGATTCTCTATTCCTAATACATTCTTAATACATGCAGAATCCATCTATTTCTTACCACTTCACCGATGGGCTAAACCATCATTTTGGCTTGGGTCTCCTACTCCTACTCTAGTGCATTCCCCAAAGACTATTATTAACACAGCAGCCAGACTCATCTTTTAAAAGTCAAATCAGATCAGGTCATTCCTTTGATCAAAATCTGCAACTGGGCTGGATGCAGTGGCTCACACCTGTTATCCCAGCACTTTGGGAGGCGGAGGAGGGTGGATCACCTGAGGCTAGGAGTTCAAGACCAGCCTGGCCAACATGGTGAAACTCCATCTCTACTAAAAATACAAAAATTAGCCGGGCATGGTGGCATACCCCTGTCGTCCCAGATACTCAAGAAGCTGAGGCAGGGGACTCGCTTGAAACTGGGAGGCGGAGGTTGCAGTGAGCCAAGATCGAGCCACTGCACTCCAGCCTGGGTGACAGAGTGAGACTCCATCTCAAAAAAAAAAAAAGTAAAAAATAAAAATAAAAAATAATATATGCTGCTGATTCCTTCTCACTGCTAATAAGAGCTGGACAAGGTCCAACATAGTCTACCTAGCCTCAATTCCTACTTCACTCTTCTTTGCTTACTCTGCTAGCATCCACAGCAGTCGCCTCCAGATACTGACACTCGCTGGACATGCTCCCACCTTGAAAACGTGCTGTACAATTTCCTCTGCCTGAAATGCTCTTTCCCCAGGTATCCACTTGGCTAAATCCCTTACTTCTTTAAGATACATTTGATCAACCTCACCTTCTCAGTGAAGGCACCTGCACTATTTAATATAGCAACATGCCAAGCCCCAAGCCTCTTTCCCTCACTATACTCCTGATCCTATTCATCCCATTTCAGTTTTCCCACAGTCTTTTATCACCTTTTTAAAATTTATATATTATTTCTCTTGAATGTTAGTTCCTTTTTAGTTCACTAATGTATCCCCCACCTCACTATTTTTTTTTTTAAAACAGAGTCTCACTCTGCTGCCCAGACTGGAATGCAGTGGTATGATCTCAGCTAGTGCAACCTCAGCCTCCCATAATTAGGCAATCCTCATGCCTCATTCTCCTGAGTAGCTGGGATTACAAGCACATGTCACCATGCCCAACTAATTTTTGTATTTTTAGTAGAGACGGGGGTGTCGCCACGATGGCTAGACTGGTCTCAAACTCCTGGCCTCAGGTAATCCACCTGCCTCAGCCTCCCAAAGTGCTGGGATTACAGGCATGAGACACCATGCCCGCCCTAATATATTCCATTTCTAAATAGGCTGGGCACTCCATAAATATTAACTGAATGTTGAATGAATAAATACATGATATGAATGCTGCATGAGAAAGCTTCCCGTCACCAACACAGACAGTATAAAAGCTTCATGGAAAGAATTGTCTATATCACTAAGTATTCAAACCTAAGTAAATGATATAAGATAGCCCTCTATAAGTGCCAACAGACATCCGGACACATCCTTCCAGAAACTGAGAATAATTTACTCTCTATGCATTATTACTGATAGTCTTATAATTTTATAATTTACCATGGAAAAAACAGACACTAGGATCCCTTGGATACTGATATGGTTTGGCTGTGTGCCCACCCAAATCTCATCTTGAATTGTAGCTCCCATAATCCCCATGTGTTCCCCTGGGAGGTAACTGAATCATGGGGTGGGTTTTTCCCATGCTGTTCTCGTGATAGTTCATAAGTCTCATTTTTATAAAGGGCAGTACCCCACAACGGTGGAGGACATGGAGCAATAGGCTTAGGATGATGCACATGTGAGGCCACAGTAGTCTGAAAATGTGCATAAGATGTATCTGACACATAGTTCAGCCATTAAAAACAGTCCTGCTAAGTTACTGAAAGGATAATGTCTCAGGATTTGCCTAAAACTTTTGTCTTTGCAGACATTCTTTCCTATATTTATTCTTTGTTCATTTTTAAGTAATATTGTCTGTTTCCCATAGAAAAAGGACAAGGTATTTGCCTATCTTGCAAGACATAACCCATCAGTTGCATCTAATTTTCCCAAGGAAGCAACCCAGAAGCCTGAACTAAACAACACCCAGAGCACAGATGAACCAGGCATGATCACACATTCTATCAATTCTAATGATCACATATTCTATCAATTCTAAGTATTTTTCTCTGAGAATATAAAACCATTTTGATGCAACTCCCCCAGAATTATCTCACATTAGTTTTTCAACTAAAATTCTTCACAAATATCTGCTAGATGTACATAATACAAAAGTATGATAGTTACAATGGAAAATGCAAAAGTATTAACAAGAACTATTTATCTTCTTCTCTATGTACATTTTGTATTTTCCAACATATTTAACCATAAAGTATATATTATTTTTATACTAGAAAAATAATAAAAACTTGTAAGATGTGATTATAGGGAGAAAAATGGTTTCTGTATTCTAAGGAGTTCTAAGGTTCAAAATGTTGTCTCTTTTGTTCATTGCTATTGGTTTATGGTTCTTTTAATTAATGAGAGGAAACATTAATTT
Organism: Theropithecus gelada; assembly: GCF_003255815.1. NCBI lineage: Eukaryota > Metazoa > Chordata > Mammalia > Primates > Cercopithecidae > Theropithecus > Theropithecus gelada. Next base: position 41,058,650 of record NC_037675.1, on the reverse strand, counting down.
AGAGCCACTAATGAACTTGGAAAAATTATCTTTTAAAAAAAACATGGCCCATAAACTAAAAAAAGAATTTAAAGTGTCCTGGATTTGCCATGAATCTTGTAGTAAGTGACAAAGCTCAATGGTAAAGGGTTCAGTTCATCAAGAAGAGCTAACTGTCCTAAACACATATGCACACAATACAGGAGCACCCAGATTCATAAAGCAAGTTCTTAGAGACTTACAAAGAGATTTAGACTCCCACAGAGTAATAGTGGGAGATGTTAACACCCTACGGACAATATTAGACAGGTAATCGAGACAGAAAATTAACAAACATATTCAGGACGTGAACTCGGCTCTGGATCAAGTGGACCTGAGAGATATCTACAGAACTCTTCACCCAAAAACAACAAAATACACATTCTTCTTATTACCACATGACACTTACTCTAAAATTGATCACATAATGGGAAGTAAAACACTCCTCATAATATGCAAAAGAACTGAAATTATAGCAGTCTCTCAGACCACAGCACAATCAAATTAGAACTCAAGTTTAAAATCAAAACCACCAAACTACACGGAAATTGAACAACCTGCTCCTGAATGACTCCTGGATAAATAATGAAATTAAGAAAGAAGTTCTTTGAAACTAATGAGTAAAAAGAGAACAACATACCAGAATCTCTGGGATGCAGCTAAAGTACTGTAAAGACGGAAATTTATATCACTAAATGCCCACATGAAAAAGCTAGAAAGATCTCAACAACCTAACACCTCAACAAAAAGAACTAGAGAACCAAGAGCAAACAAACCTCAAAGCTAGCAGAAGACCAAAAATAACCAAATTCAGAGCCGAGACATGGAAAACCCTTCAAAAAATCAATGAATCCAGGAGCTGGTTTTTTGAAAACATGAATCAAATAGATAGACCACTAGCTAGACTAACAAAGAAGAAAAGAGAGAAGAATCAAACACAATCAGAAATGATAAGAGGGATATTACTACTGACCCCACAGAAATACAAACAACCATCAGAGAATACAATAAACACCTCTATTAACATAAATTAGAAAAAAAAAAATCCTGGACAAATATACCCTCCCAGGACTGAACCAGGAAGAAACTGAAGCCCTGAATAGACCAATAATGTGTTCTGAAATTGAGGCAGTAATAAAGAGCCTACTGCCAATAAAAAAGCCCAGGACCGATGGATTCACAGCCAAATTCTACGGGGGTACAAAGAAGACTTTATACCACTTCTACTGAAACTATTCCAAAAAATTGAAGAGGGAGGACTCCTCCCTAACTTATTCTATAAGTCCAGAATCATTCTGATACCAAAACTTTGCAGAGATACAACAACAAAAAAGGAAAACTTCAGGCCAATATCCTTGATGAATATCAATGCAAAAATGCTCAATAAAATACTGGCAAACTGAATCTAGCAGCACATCAAATAGCTTACGCCATGATCAAGTTGGCTTCATCCCCATGATGCAAGACTGTTTCGGAGGGCGGAGCAAGATGGCCGAATAGGAACAGCTCCAGTCTCCAACTCCCAGTGCGAGCGACACAGAAGACCGGTGATTTCTGCATTTTCAACTGAGGTACTGGGTTCATCTCACTGGGGAGTGCCGGACGATCGGTGCTGGTCAGCTGCTGCAGCCCAACCAGCAAGAGCTGAAGCAGGGCGAGGCATTGCCTCACCTGGGAAGTGCAAGGGGGAAGGGAATCCCTTTTCCTAGCCAGGGGAACTAAGACACACAACACCTGGAAAATCGGGTAACTCCCACCCCAATACTGCACTTTAAGCAAACAGGCACACCAGGAGATCATATCCCACACCTGGCCGGGAGGGTCCCACACCCACGGAGCCTCCCTCATTGCTAGCACAGCAGTCTGTGATCTACCGCAAGGCAGCAGCGAGGCTGGGGGAGGGGCGCCCGCCATTGCTGAGGCTTAAGTAGGTAAACAAAGCTGCTGGGAAGCTCCAACTGGGTGGAGCTCACAGCAGCTCAAGGAAACCTGCCTGTCTCTGTAGACTCCACCTCTGGGGACAGGGCACAGTAAACAATAACAAACACAGCAGAAACCTCTGCAGACGCAAACGACTCTGTCTGACGGCTTTGAAGAGAGCAGTGGATCTCCCAACACGGAGGTTGAGATCTGA